>NW_023592990.1:0-28453 GCF_014839805.1 Manduca sexta
AAACTGCAAGTAAATTTTAATTGTCAGTTATCGTATTAAAGAGCTTATGTATCTAAAGTACTTATTCCATTACAATTTATTTTGGAGCATAGATGACAGTGTGACTTTTGTATTTGGTCGGCTTCTAGTAGAACACACAAGTAGAGTCCTAACATGGGACTGAACCAGTGTTTTTTTCATATTCTTTATAAAACTAAAAACGAAACGAGCATGCAGTTCGCTTGAGTAAGCATCATCTGCCCGTAAACTGCAGTACCCGAACTTTGAATCTTACAAAGAACAAAGGACAGCATGACGGTGCACACATTTTATATATAGACTTATAACTACAGGAGAAATGTACTTCAAATAAGAAAAAAAATGCTTCTGAAAAGTTTATTAATGTAAATTAATTTTATTTCAAATCACTTCATATTGTTATACAACCGCATACAGTTTTTACCCTCTCTCTCAAAAGAAATTAGTTACATAATATATAGGTATAAACAATGTTATTAACAACTTCCAGGTGGGTGACCAGCTAGTGAGCGTGAATGGCTTCCGCGTGGACGATGCCGTACATGCAGAGCTGGCGCATTACCTAGCTTCCCAGTCTAGACTGAAGATTAAAGTTAGACGTAAGTAAAATAATGCTTAACAATAAAAATGTATTCGCCTAGTAAAATTCACACCAACATTTTAAAAGCTCTAGAGGAAATATGCTACATAAATATAAATTATTTTTTCTGATTGCGAATTATTTATGAAACTGATGTTACCAAAATGCGCTCAGCGTTACATGAATGCGTTTAAATGTATGTACAAAATTATTTATGCCATGGTGAGTAATTAATCGAAAATGAATCAAGCACATAAACCTTTGATTAGATTGAGATGAACTTGGTCTTAGATAGATCATGACCTGCATTGAAATATAGGTTAATTAGTAACCGCAAAATGCATGGCTCCGTACTTTTGTTTTGGATAAAGAAATTTACGCTCATGAACTCGATAAAATATTTAAAATGTATAAAATGCCAAACTCACATGATTTGTTAAAGCTTTATCGTGGTAATATAACAATATTATTATGACGATCGTTACGATTCACAGCGTAATTTAAGCTGAAATGTGTGACTAATCGGTGCGTTTCTCACACTTTATTCGCATGTTAAATTACACTCGGGTGACGGGTTTATTCACAATATTTGCGCTTACAAGAAGTATGCCCACGGGTATAAGTTAATACTAATATCCATAAATTGATCTTGGTATGTACTACAAATAGAGGTTTACATACAAAGCCCTCAAGTTTCACAAGTATCAAAATGTAGCAATATTCTATCTGATCACCAAGAACTTGAATGGTTACATAACGCAATTCATAATTTATGTTAACTCGTAACTGTCGCTTTCGATCATGTGCCAATGAATAAAATCACTTTAATTAATTCCACATCAAAAGTTATGTCACCTTGATCATAGGAAGATATAAACATTAAGTTATTTGTGCATATATTATAAGCAATATTTATATGTTATACGGACAGGTGAAAGGCTAATTGACTTAAGCGTAATTTTTTTTATAAGCTTCATACATATTTAAAATCAGAACATTTTTCTATGTTTTTCTAAAGTAGTAAATTTTTTTCGAAATAAGATAAAGTTTTGTCCACATACCAAGGTTTTTTATTCAAAGTGGGTGATAGCATTTCTCATTTAAATAATATACCATATAAAATATGTAATAATATACCTACATATTTTATAATAAAAACGAGACAACGCCTTTAAAAAAAATAAACGGTAAAAGATAGGATTAATGAGAATTATGAAATTTTGTACGTCCTATTTCCGTGGTTTGTAACATTTTTCTAATTGTTTTATTTTCTGTAAAACAGACGCAAGAAAAAGGTTATTTTTATTAATCGTTTATCGAACAGTATACTTTCATCTTTAACTTTTGCACCCCCTAAGAATCGATTCTAAAACCTACGCGTTCTGTGTTTCTCTGAAATTCACTTCATATTTCACTGCCTCGATTTTAGCATCCATAGCAGCAACAAATTTTACCATATTTTCTCTTAAAGGTATACTAAAATATTGAATAGGTATTTACAACATTTCCGCCAAATTCGTTAAAATGACGAACTAACAACTTACGCATTTAAAACATATTGCAGATTTCAACACTATCTATAATATATTTTATATATCTAGATATATATTTTATATATCTAGATATATATTTATATATCTAGATATATATTTTATATATCTAGATATATATTTATATATCTATTATTTTATATAAGTATCTATTATATTTTTTGTAATACATACATAAGTATTTCATTATTACTTTTCGCTGTGTGTTTAATTTAAGCGATGAATTGATTCAAGGGCTTGGCAGTATAAAATTTACGTGTGCTGCCATGTTTATAGTACCCAACTAGGCATTAGGTAACCAAATTCTAGTCAATGAAAATTTTAATTATGCAATACGAACATTTTAAAAACTATAACAGATACGCTACCGCGTGAAGGTGATTTGTATACTCTGTTCTAACTTCACTCCTAGAAATTGGCGAATCCTAACGATCGGTCGCTAAATGCAAATCTCAAAACGAAATATAATTATTATGTCGAGCGATTTGTATTTCTATCTATTTTGAATTCTATAGCAATAGCATTGATGGCACCAAATGCAACAATAGCTTTTCTTGACATCGGGTTTTAGAGTAACAGTCATAAATTACTCTACCACCTTCATAGAGCCAGGGCATGACTGTTGTAAACGATATGACCAGCGTGTCCCTATCACTACTACTAGACGTTGTATATTACTATATAGTATTATTACTACTAGTTTTACACGCATTAGAAAACGTAACATTCTCCAAATTGGCCCGATTGAGCAATATCCTCAAAAAATTATCATTCAGTGGAAAGCGACCAATTAATGTGATGTGATGTGACGAATACCTGTATTATTTATGTAAATATTGAAAAACGGCCATCTATTACCTACCAGTGATTCTGATAAAATCTATATGCGTATGTTAATCCATAATCATAATACTATTTTCAAAGATGGCATTAGTTTTAAGTATCAACAATACATACATCACGCTTTCATTCCCACTTTTCATCACATCCATCCATCGTAATCAGACATCCACTTTTTGCCAGGTGTATTTCGTCCAATAATACACGCTAGGCGGCTATTTCAGACTCCGAGCCGATACTGAGCAGTAAAACCCAATATCAATTTTCCCGACACGGGATTTGAACCCCAGGAGCACAGAGCGGCGTTGTACCACACAGACAATACAACTACGCCTCTGAAGCAGTCTTGAGTACCTCGTAATTATGAGTAATTAGATCAAACTTAGATAATTATTCAAAATTAATTTAGTTTTGTGTTAGAATTTATTTTACTATAATTTTCATGTGGGTGCGCAAGATACAAATTGAAAACAACGACGCTGTGGTATTATTATATTGTTTTATTTACTTTACAATTTGTTTACAGATGTGGGAATGCTTCCTATGAAAGAGTGAGTATATCAACGATAAACATTATAAAATATTATCGTAATTCAAAATTAGATAAAATAATATTTTTTTTTCGTTGTAGAAAAGTCCACGAGGTGCTTTCATGGCAATTCGTATCGGAGCGTGGATCTCTGGGCTCAGAAGTATCGTCGTCTCCTACGCTCTGTCATGAGACTGAACGTTTGTCCGATTTACGACTATCCGTCCTGGTGCCGCCAAGAGCTAAATTAGGCTGCGGGTACGTTCATTTATCATGCAATTACGGATGACACACTTACATGTATAAACTTCTTATATTGTTTACGATTCCCTGTTCAATTTTTTTAATTTATTACTGTAACTCAAGGACGAAAGATTACGCTAAAAGTTGCATTTATATTATTGTCGCCATGGTGGTTTTGAGCTAACACTCATGTTGATAACAATCCTACATAGTCGATATTAACGGAGAAAGATAATAACGATGACGTTTACGTTTATATATTTACTTACATTATCTCGTTTGGTTCATTATCACTGGATGTACAGCATGCGAGTATTCGCCGCAAACGGATTAACTTGCAATGAAATTCAATGGTTGGTGTTAACAAGCGTAGTTGCAGGATTTTGCATACGAGTATTATAGGAATTGTTGTATCTTTAGAGATTTTTTTTATTTTACACATTTATTACACAATAATGTAAAGACGGGCTTGATGCCGAAGGCATTCCCTACCAGTCAATCTTTGGGTCATGCAGAAATTAAACAGTATAAGTGGCATAAATGATAATCCTGTACTGATGTAATAACATTTTCTACAAGACATTTGTACTACCAACGTTAAATTTTTAACGAAAAGAAAGTGGCGCTCCGTGGCATGTTTACTATATGAAAATTTTCACAATCTTCGAATTTATAAGCTTTTAACCACGAGTTTTTAATTACTATGAAACGCTAAATCGTTAGATTATTATTCTAAGGTTTTGCGGAGATGTACTAAACCGAAAAAATTACCTCACCCTCCATAATTATTATTTGTAGCTGATACCATTCCGATAAACTACGCTGTAGCGCTGAACATGCGCAAAGCGTGTTACCCGTCTCTCCGTGTATCTTTATAACCCGAAGTTTCCTTGTATATTACATAGAATTAATTTATTTCAGTAAGTAATTAGGTTTTTAAAATCACTTGGTTTCTGCGTATTACACCTAACAACATTTGAACAATTAGACAATCAAACGAAAAAACATAAAATGTGATTTTTTTACGGTCTGTTATGTAACTTATTCATCGCGTCTTACAGGATCTTTACCACAAATATTTACTGCCTAGATTATGGTAGTTAATATAATAAGCGCCAACGTCCGTACGTAGGACATCTTTACACTTTAAGTTTCGAAAATCTCGGGCACATTCAATCGAGTATGTTTAAACAAAGCAATTAAGACTATCAGAAAACAAAGACAGCAGGAGTTTGTAATAATGTAAGGTTTATCATTTGACTCACTAATTCCTGATAACGCAGTCGTAGTGTATGGACTCAATAAGTAATGACCACACTCTACGTGTTTTTTTTATACGGGATCAGCAAAGTGACCTTACTTCACCTGATGGTAATAACAGTATGGTCCAGATAGAATATTGATTAAAGAAAGATAGTTATAATTTGCCAATTGACACAATTATGCCAGTCTATTTAAAATCGGATATACACAGGCTAATTCTAGTACGCGTCATAATTACGTGAGCTGCTACGGCTGGTTTTACACCTTTATTCCAGGCTTGAGGCTCCCTTGCCATCCCTTATCATAAAGAGTTAAAATCCCTCACGTCACTACAAACCGCGTAGATAAAGATTTCTAGAAAAACAGTCTTTAATGTTTATAATATCATTGTTTTTAATATTTTAGGGCATTAAATAACGATTCCAACTATGTCCTCTTAAGAAACCATTATAAATCACTTAGGTTGTTTTTCCCTAAAAATATTTATAACAAACTGGGTACCTACGCACCTCTAAACCGAGTTTAAGTGCGCATAATAAAATTAATGTGCGTGTATATTAAGAAATACAATATTATTTAAGTTTGAAATTATGATTTTTTGATAATTTTGTATGTTTAATTAACAAATAAATATATATTCTTGTTACAGAATCTGCAAAGGCCCAGAATGGAAACCTGGCATATTTGTTCAATTCGTCCGAGATGGCGGTATAGCTAAAGATGCCGGACTTAGGCCGGGTGACCAAATTTTGTCCTGTAATGGAATAGATTTTTCCAACGTGGCTTTTAATGAGGTAGGCGAACGTTTTCTAAATCTCCTTCTAGTCCATTGAAATGTTACATTTTTAGGCCTTACCTTGCGTTTTTAGAGGACGCAATTTTATTTTTGAAGTGTAGGGGGTCAGTGTAAAGCTAAAACCAAGTTTGTGGGGTCGCCACCCTTGTCCCACGGCCGCCATCTTGAAAATAGGGGTTGAAATGGTTTTACGATGTATCTCTTAAACTATTTATGTGACAAAAAAAATGTAAAAACATTTTTTGTTGCAAATTAAATTCTCTACAACTTTGGTCTAGTAACTTTTGTCGTAGAACTATAAATAAAAAAGTTATAAATATTATCAGCTATTCTTACAATAGGAGAGGTTAGAAATAATAATAATAATAGTAGGCAGATGTTCTTTTGTTCCCTAATGGTCCCTTGGGTATTTGGGTATTAATGAGAGTACAAAAAGTATTATGAACCTTATAAACACACGTTCTGATGACGTTGCAATGGACATTGCTTAACATTGAATTTCTTAACATTTTCGCTTATAACTTTTTATTTATAGTTCTACGACAAAAGTTACTAGACCAAAGTTATAGAGAATTTAATTTGCAACAAAAATGTTTTTACATTTTTTGTCAGATAAATAGTTTAAGAGATACATCGTAAAACCATTTCAACCCCTATTTTCAAGATGGCGGCCGTGGGACAACGGGTGGCAACCCCACAAACTTGGTTTTAGCTTTAGACTGACCCCCCCCCCACACTTCAAAAAAATAAAATTGCGTCCTCTAAAAAACGCAACCCAAAATGTAACTTTTCAATGGACTATTCAGTGAACATAGTTTTATATTGTCTATACTCTATATCGACCTATCTATTACAAGTCAAACACTTTATTCCTACCTAAATATCTAATCGCTTATTATCTATATATGATAATTCAACATCAATGAAATTTTTAATGGTTTTCCCCCGACTAGTCCATAGAAAAAGACGATAGGTTTATATTTTATAGGTTTTAGTTACATAGTCCTAGATAAGAGGTGTCTATTGATCTTCTTTAACCTATTATTGCCTAGGCTATATCTGCTATGAAGGCTAGTGGACGTCTAGAACTGGTGGTGCGTGAAGGTGCAGGCACTGAGCTTGTGTCACCCGAGAGCTCGGGGTACAACAGCTCGGCCTCATCCGCAGCCGGGGAGAGGAGTCCGGCGCCGGCCGCGCCTCACGTGCCTCTCGCGCCACCTGCAGCGCTGCGCCGCCGACTTGCAAGTGTTGCTGAAGAAGCTGCTGATCGGGCTGACTGGTTAGCTATAGCAATTAATTAAATAAAATATTACAGACAATAAGTATCTTAAATAATAATATTTTATCGCGTTGCTTTAGGTAAACCATTGTAAGCTTATTTAGTACTGCCTGCAACGTTAAAACTTTAGCTTGATAAATATAATAATAATACGAATAAATAAGTATTATAAACAATAGTACATATTCGAATTCCATCAGATGTCTACGTAATTGAAATCTTTAACCTCGATCTAGGCTCCAGTTATGATCAAATGTTGTTTTTGATGTTGAATCACAGAATCACGTAAAAATAAAAGTTAAATTTTTTATCAAGATATAGTATGATCATTTCAATTTTATATATTTATTAAACTGTACTGAACAGTCAATGGTACTGTGCAATTGTACACGTAGTTATTTCTAGTTGTAGGTATCTATTATTGACTGAAGCCCAGCTAGTGACGAGTCGTTCTCTTTTTTACCAATCAAGGCTACAATTTATCCACAACAAATAAAAATCTACGGTCGATAGTCGACTGTTTCAAAATTCATAAGTTTTATTACAGGTTGACTTTGAACAGACTTAAACGACGCACGTGGGACAGTTTAGACTTTGATTGGAAGAATAGTGACATACACAACTTCGACGCTCCTTCAGATATAGAACCTGATTATGACAGCCCCAGTATACCAAACAACCCACACACATTCGAAAATAAAACTAATTCGAGAAATAATAAAGAATACGTCACGAGTCCATCGAACAAAACCATCATTAATTTAACAGAAGACGGCGCCACTATACAATGTAGCTACAACAATCAATCGCCTAGAAAAAATACGTATTCTACAAACAATACCAATAGGAACAACGACAAAAAGACAATAGTAGTAGAAGTACATCACACGAGTACAGCCATATGTGGAAAATCGAGTTGCAATAATTACAATATGCTGCCCATGAAGAATGACTTAAACTCCGATTCTACAAGTGTCTCTAGTTCAAATACATTATCAAGTGCCATTGCTGAAGAAATACATCGAAGGAAGCAGGTAAGGATGCGCTTTAATTTATCTTAATGATAATGATGTCTTCCTAGACGATTTTGGCCACGGCAACTATAATAAAAATGACTGAGAATCCAATAGTCGTGCTTCTGTCCTTTGGTGGTCTCTTACGTGACTTATATAGCTAATTTTATTTATAAAAGTATGAGCGCAATTTGGGCGCGACAATATCCTGCCGAAGTAATTATAATTAATGGCCACAGATGGACGGACCTTCACTTGCTCTCTTTTCTTATTAATTTCCATCTGTAGTTGTATGTGACGTTGTATAAGTTATGATTGTAACATCATACCAACTTAGTATACATATTTTAGTTTCATTCACGTATTACAACAATTTTATGAAGTCACACTAAGTTGTTATTACATAATTGTAAAATTGTATAAGTTTCAACGCATTTACTCACACAGAAGATAATATTAATTCTTTTATCTTTGTTTTTCTGATATCTGCATTATAAACTCAGTAATGCAATATTATAATGATTTTAATAATATCACTAAACATAGTAATTGAGCATTCTATTTTGTATTCACCAGAACAAGAAAAACACTCCTCCAGAAAATAACCCGCCGTTAAATCCAGTAAAGAAAAATGTACCAAAAACAGTAGATAATGACAAAAAGAAACAACACGATGCTCTTATGGATGAATTCAAAAGGTCCACAGAAAAATGTTTTCTGGCGTTGAAAACGAGACCACGACAATCCAAGAGAATAAAGATGGCGCGGAGACTTTGGTGCGTACAAATCTAATCCTATTTGTTCTTCTCATAATATACCCAAACATCTTTGATAAAGTATATAGGATAAAGTAATAAAGAATTTGAAGTATGGTAAAGTAATTTTTAATAGGCTATCATATTTTCTAAATATTGGAACCTTTGTTCGCAGTTACTTTCATGTAAAGTTTTATATTATACAGGCTTTAGATACAGGTACATCAAGACTTACGTAATAGCTAATAAATCCTGAGATCTGCAATAATAACCATCAATGTTTTTGGAATTATGCATAACTAGAAAAATTATTAGCGTTAAGTAATAAAATGGACTCGACTCAATGCATGTTTATACAGCGTTATCTTGGCATTGTATTACTTAATGAAATCACTTATTTATCTTTTTGGAAATAACCCTTTTCTACTGTTTCTGAAAACATAGATGTAAAGTAAAAAAATGTAAGTTTGAAACAAAATAATTATCTATATAAAGTAATTTACTACCACTGCTCTAAGAGAATAGGTCGCAACAACATTAAGTACATTTTCAGTCAGAAATACACTCACGCAAACGCTATATTCATATTAAACTAAAAATTTAAAAATAATAATAATCCTAATTAGGATCTTTATGAAAACGTTCGGTATTCATGGGTGAATTTCGGCACAATGTTTGCACAGGTAAAGACGAGTACATGTTTTCGTTTATTAATTAAATGTTAGTTATCAATTTGTGTACCAATATTTGTTATAAACCACGCAATGATGTACCTTTTTTAATGTTTAATGCGGGTTCTTGATGACCTTTTTATTCCAAAAAAATATTTAATCGCAGGTAAAGCGGCGAATAAAACCAGTATCTATTCATATAAATCCAACAAAATGCTTGGAATAGTTTTGCTTTTTTCCTCAGCGTTACATAACTTTGGAGTCTGAGACGATTACCGACTTACAAAATTAATACGGTCACTTCGACACGAAACGTTACCACATGCTTACATAAATTCAAAAGAGCGTATTGGAGCGTTACTTCTGTTGTGCAGTAATTGTTAGTAATAAATACAACAGTATGAGTCAAAAGATTAATTTAGCCAAAAATATTTTTATTCTCGCGGCGCGGCGGAAACATTTTTTTTAAGCTCACTACAAATACAAAATATAAATGCGGTAAACTATATCTAATGGCGACGTCAAAAGAAAATCAGGAGGTTCCGCTATTTTATACGTAGCTCGTCCCCTAGTCTTCCGAGTTTTTTTTTTTGTGTATCGGACCCCGCAGTCAACGCCGGGGGAAACCTGCGAATGGAATACTAGAATTCCCCGACTAAACGACTGCAGGGCCCTGGAGGAAAGTTGGGAGAAGTTATCTGGGGAAGGGAAGTGTGGGGGGTGGAGAAGCCTCTTAGGATAAGAGGAAGGGAGAAAGCCAGGCAATGTTCACGAGCCCTCATAGGCCTCAATGAGAATTGCCCACCATGAGGTATACACACTTGACTGTGTGCCTAGGATCGCGACAAGTGTTTCCGCGTGTGTGGGCGTACATTCGGCGTGGGGACCGAGCACAAGAATTGCCACGGGGGTAGAAAAGACTTTTAAGGTTAGGTTAGACAGTTTAATCATTATAATGTTTGAAGTATCTTCTGTAGAGCTTCATTTTAATCTGGAGAATAGGCGGAATAGGCGTTTCGTTAGTGTAAATTGAAATTTTTAAATGATCTAGTAATTTCGTATAAAAGAAAAGGAGAGGTGGATATTTTATAAGCAGCTATGTGTGGAAGTTCGGATGACAACCTTCAAACTGCAAAAATACTTTATTTTTTATGAAACAGAAATATTAAGGGGCGTTCGGATTGCCCACATACAGTGCACACTCCAGACTATAAGTACAATAAGGGTGCGTACAGAGATGGACTATAATAGACGATGTTTTGGTAAAGCAAACTACACAATATACTCAAAGAAACGTATTCGATTACATCTTTCCATTTCCTCTAATTTGTAACATGTGACGTACTACAAGGGAAAAAAACATTTTCTAACTCGGGATTTCCCGCATTAGCTCCGTGTGATTAGAAAAAAACAAGTAATGAACTAAAATCATAATTTCCACCCATCAAAATATGTCCGGCTAACGATACGCAAATATTCAAAATCGCCGTCGTTATGCGCTATAAGCATATTTTATATTAATATGAGTTTGACGTGCATATAATATTATGTCCGACGTGGTGCAGGAAAAAAATCAACTCTCTGGCTCCAAAATATTTATAAGCTACTTCACTTATTAATAACTACTACAGGTCTTATGCAAAGAAAGGTATTTACTAAAAGGAAGAAACTTACACATAGTATGTTATAATAATGTATTTTATGTTTCTCACTTATCCAGTATGGTTTTTGTCTTTTTATAATAAGTTTCTCCTCTAGTAAAAACATGTTTCACACAGAAACATTTTGAATTGGTAACTCTTTAGACAAGTTCGAAGTATATTTAATATTAAACACTTGATAACTTTTTCTTTTTTTCTTAAGAACATTACAACTTATTATTAAAGTTATGGACCTATACATACAAGGACTAATTCGGAAACAAATAACCGCGAGATATTTTTATCACTAATTCGTTAAACGTGTGGAAAGATATACTTACATACTTCACATTGCAATCTAACTATTAATACAACAATTACTTTTCGCTTTGATTTATAGATACAAATATGAACTACAACTAGTTATGAGTAAAGACTAAAGAGTGTCTAGGTATCAACATTGAACACGTACTTAGATACATAATATTATATGTATTTGCGTTTGTGTCGGTCGACTGTTTTACATAGTATAGCAAGCAGTGTACACCATTAAACATATAGCGACATTGCTCGATATCGGTTTTGCTTTGCACTGATAACAGCAATGAGTATCAGCGGGCGCCGCGGTGCACACCATTAGCTATACCACCTTGCTCGATCGCTGTCCGTGCTCAGTCGTTCGGTCTCGTCGCGCGCCGTCGACCGCACGCTTCGCCAGGCCTCGTCGCGATAACTTGGCTCAGTTATTATTGCGATTTTTCATGCCTTAGGAAAATTACTTTCGACCTTGACGTAACATTATTTTCGAAAATCCATTAAATCTGCTCTTATTTTTAGTTGTAAAAAGTTATTACGTGTACAAATAAATAGTTTTTACAATTAGTAGTGCGATGCGGTTGATGTGCTGTTTTGTTTAATTTTTTCTATGCTAAGTTCTGCCGATCGCCTCTACAATGAACAAGGTCAACAATAAAACTAAACCTTTAGTCATCATCCAATGTTACGAAGTAAGTAAAACATAATGTGTTCTTCTTTATTCTGACTATTACATCTTTCCTCTAGTTAATGATCATTTTCAAAAGGTGCCTAATTTCCGACTTCTAAAATTCTTAAATTAATATGTAACTACCTGTATCAAGTTATTAATGTGTTCGTAATTTTCTCATATAATACCTGTGTATGTACCAATTATAAGCACCTACCTATAAGAGTTATCTGTCAATCCAGGTACATGCGTCTGATAAAATCTTGTTTAGATTATTGGTAGGAAGGTAAATAGCAAATAAAATCGATATATATCGTACCGAACATTAGTCGCGCTTATGTAACTTATAAAAAATGTTATTTATATTGAGTAATAACCATATTTTTCAGCCGAACAATCATGAAGTTCTTCGCGCTTCTATATTAATTATACCTGCATCGGCAAACCCTTAACTTCTTATTAAACCAATTAAGTATCTTTGTACATTAATGCTACCAGGTAAAATAATGTGATAAGACACGTGATTTAAGCAAAGAGTAAATAATTATATGACGTCATATCTTAAGATTACTGACTCTTTCTAATCCAAAAGACAATGATTGACCGCTATTGTTGTTTATAGTAATAAAGGTGCGGCCAAATAGTTGTATGACACCAGTGTGACATAGTCTGCGATAACAGCTCGTATCTAAATCCATTAAAGACCTGCGAAGGTGTGTGATGCATGCACTTACGTAGACGTAGATAATATATTGTTTATGTATATATGAGCAATACTGTAACGATAATATACATCACATTTGGTTATTGTAGGGGTTTGTGGCAAATGTTACTTAACAGCCAATGTTATCGACACGATTTTTCAGCTATAAATTTATACATCGCCTATCTATATGGGCGTATATCGTATCGTTGACGGAAAGCGCAACAGTCTGCTATTCAAATCCACGAAACATTAATGGTTATTATTTTTATAGGTATGTTAGTTTTTAATCGTTTTCCTTGATGTGTGTCATTCAATCATCATTAAATATACCTACATGTCTATTTTCGTTCACAGTAGAGTATGAGTGGATGGTAACCCTCATCTTTATATTCTAACTGGCTTCATATATGACTTAGATAATACGTGCGGATTTCCGCGGGTCGTTGGTCCACTTGCTAGGGGAAGTCCTACATTACTTTCGCCCTGAAAAGGATGTAATTGTTCTATTTAAATAAACTTCGTTGGTTAGGTTGTTCTTCAGCATGGTTGCTTAATTTTTAGGGGTTGCGAGCGTCTAAAGCGCTCACCCAAAAATCCGGTGTGTTTGTATTAGCCAGCTCTTGCTAGGCATACGTTAGATAGTTTCATGTTAAAATATATATATGTTAGATAATCATTTATTAATAACTGTCTTATGGATCCTGCTCTACAGAAGAAAAGATTTAGACTCTCCTCACATACATCATTTCAGAACATTAAGAGCAAAATAATTGTTATTCCAATACCAGTTCTCGGGCCTAATAATCCATCTGGTCAAATCTTCTGGACAAGTAAGTAGCATATGGTGCATAAAATAAGTATTAATATAATTAGTCATTGCTAACGTCACGCCGGCAAGGCCCCAGTACTAGAGCAAGAGAGGTAGAGCAAGAGGAATGTTTGCTCTCGGCTCTAGGTGACAACGGGCGCCAAAATGTCGACAAATATCTATACTTATAATAAATCTGTAGAGAGGTCAATTCTGTACATGAAATATATTTCCAAAATAACTATCAGGGGGTGATTAGGGATCGATACTGATGCCAAAAATGCAATTGGTAAAATTTTTGTCTGTCTGTCTGTCTGTATAACCATTATAGAAACAAAAACTACTCGACGGATTTTAACGAAACTTGGTACAATTATTTGTCATACTCCTGTGCTGGTTATAGTATACTTTTCATCACGCTACAATTAATAGGAGCAGAGCAGTGAAGGGAAATGTTGGGAAAACGGGAGAAGTTACTCCATTTTTTAAGCTTCCGTCGCGTGTGCAACCTTGATGGTTAAAGCTACACAGAAATCATGTATGACGGAAATGTTCTCCTAAAAATTATGTAAAAAATATCCCACGACAGCATATGTCTATCTTTTATGGTTGACTCACAATGACACGTGTAACTCCCGATAGCTTAGCAGTTCGAAGCTTTCTCATTATATTTGTTTACTAATCTTAGGAACTATCGGTCCAAACTGAAAAATTCTTTTGCGTTGGATAGCCCTTTATTTGTGGATTGCTATAGGCTATATATCATCACGCTATACCCAATAGGAGCGGAGCAGCAATGGCTCATCTCTGTAACTACCGGTCCAAACTGAAAAATTCTTTTGCGTTGGATAGCCCTTTGTTCGTGGAGTGCTCTAAGTTATATATCATCACGCTATGACCAATAGGAGCGGAGCAGTAATGGCTAATCTTAGGAACTACCAGTTTGAACTGAAAAATTCGTTTTGTGTTGGATAGCCCTTTATTTGTGGGGTGCTATAGGCTGTATATCATCACGCTATGACCAATAGGAGCGGAGCAGTAATGAAACATGTTACAAATACGGGGACAATTTATTAGTTTTGAGAGCTTCCGTTGCGTGCGCTGCGTAAACGGTTAAAGTTATGCAACAATGATGTATGTCGGGATTATTCCTCTTAAAAAGTTCTAAAAAAATATATTATAAAACAAAGTCCCCCGCTGCATCCCTTTGCCTGAACGTCTGCCTCAAAACTACCCAACGTATTAAGATAAAATTTGGTATGGAGACAGTTTGAAACCCTGGGAAGAACATAGGCTCCCGGGAAACTACTACTTTTATAATGGAAAACTTTAGCCTGAAAAACTTTATAACGCGGGCGGAGCCGCGAGCAAAAGCTAGTTATTAATAAATTTAGAAATATTTTTATAATTTTTTTATAAAATTTCCTGGCACTCCTGATACGGAATATTTATGTATTTTACAATATTCGTATTTTCTGCATATTCACCGACATACCGATTTCGACTTTCAAAGTGGCTACCATACGTTTAGTATTATAATTATGTATGTACCTAGAACATTAAATAAATCAGTTGTAACATAATTCCGCTAACGGACCACCGTCTTTCATTAGATAAAAGCAAGAGTTAATGTATTCTAAAAAATAATACAAATAAATACAAGGACATAATTAAATGCGTTAACTTTGTAGATAGACCCAGTACTATTTATTTTTGAAATACTTACTTAATATGTAGGTATGGTAACTAGTCATGTTTTTATAGTCCATTGTATACAGTATTTTGTTAATGTACACGCTATTTTTCAGGCTGATGTGTAAATTTTAGGTATGCAGGCAAAATCTCATGCTTATGCAAATGTCTTATGCTTACTGTAACTAAATATTCATATTTATGTAACAGGAACGTCAAAATTCGAATATGAAAAAGCCAGAGAACACACATACAGATACTATTAGCAAGAATCATCCTCAGACGAAGAGGGAAGCGACGGACAACCCACCACCTCCACCACCGGTAGTATCTAAATTTCAAGTGTTTACATTCTCTTATTAGAAATTTATTAATTATAGATTAGGATATAGCTGACTTCTGGTTATGTATAAATAGATTTAACAGTTTCTAAAAAAAATATAGGTAGGTACTACAGAGAGCTTAAAAATGTTCAAAATGTTTGCAGTTTTTTACTTTTATAAAAGATAATTTGTCAGATTGTTAAGTATTACATGATTACTCATGAATTATTATGACGTCATAAACGACCTAACGCAAAAACCTACTCCATGATTTATCCGAAGTTGTATCCTCAATCGTACCAGTTAAATAACATAGTAACTTCGCCGTGAATATCTAACTATAGTAGCTTTGATCGTAACATTTTTTTTTATCGAAGGTTAATTTGATCAATAATATAGTCTACCTACTTTTTTGAACTAAGGGGCCGTAAAGTATTACGTAAGCACTAAATGGGAGTGAGGGATTCTATGGTTTGCTTATTTTCGATGATTTGGGGAATAGGCGATCTGAACAGTGTTTATGTCGGCAATATTTATTTGATTATGTTTGATAAATAAATAAAAAAAGGAATTTAAACAGATGTTGTTAACATTATACCTACCTATGGTGACGTAAGCATGGGAACTTTGCTTACTTGTCAGCAATACGGGTAACCTCAGGATAAAAATTATTAAAATTCTCTCTTACATATTACGTACTTAAACGGCCCCTAATATCGTATAATATAATAAGTAGGTACTAATCTAAAGAAATATAAAAATAAATGCAATTTTCCGTTTTATTTGCCAACTTGTTTTGTCAGCTGATTTTGGAAATATCAGTTGGGTTAGTAATATCTATGATTTTTTTCCAGATGCCCACTACAAATTCTCAACAAAATGGTATTAAGAAAATAAATGATTCAGAACATCACCAACATATCTCGAAACTTCTTGATGATCTCAAAGCACCCAATTGTAGAAAAAACGGGACGTTGATGCGAACTCCCACACCTGATTATCACGACAAATCTAATACAGTTCAGCTAAGAAAAGTTAAAGACGAAAAAGCTGAACTAGAATCATTAGAATCGTATAAATTAAAAATCCCTTAGGCGTGCAACCAAAACCACCTTCGAATTATTTCGTTAAAGCACCCAATGGCACTGCTACTATGAAAAAACACGCTAGACCGGTATCAGTAACTATTGGCGAATATGTTCACAATGGAAACAGCAAACGAGAACCTACGAAACTTGACTTCTTAATTGGGGATAGAGTCGACGGCTTCAACGAAGCTAATGATGTGCCGATAACTAATAGACTACAGTCGGAATTGGCTTTAACGCTTTCTAGGTCCAATTTACGAAAGAAGACTGAAGCTTTGGTAAGTGTTTAATTTTATAAAACAAAAATTAGGCTAATCTACATAATAATGCCATTCGCCTCGATACTTATATCGAGTAGTCGTAGGGACGACAGTGTGAATGTTACCCTAAAAGTATAGCATAAATTACCGAATAAAAGATTATAATGTCAACTCAATTTACTCCATTATGCATATTACAGGAAATAGATATTTGTGCGCTTGAGAAAGAAGACAATGAATCCTCTCTAGACAAAAACTTCAAAGCAAGATATGGAAATAACCTGTTGCCATTGCCACCTTCAATTTCAATACCTAAAGTCATTCCTAAAATACAAAATTCATCAAAGTGAATACTAGTAATGTACCTGACATTGTTTGTAGTATTTATCAACGCGTTATTAATCATTACTATCATAATAAACACAATATCACAGTCAAAATGCATGTAAAAACACATAACACGTCTAAAACTACTGGTAAGGGATTTCTGACCAATTCGGTGACGTTGCAATTTTCTCATGTGGAACCTAACAAATGACTTAAACTACAATTATCAGACTTTCAATATTTGGTGTGGAGGTTTTTGAGAAGAACACTTATTTATATTATACGTGTTGGCATACTTAGTTAACTTATAGTTTTGTTCACAGGCAGATGCCAGTCGATAAAGAATTCAAGGAAATCTTTCTGCGATCTACTAAAACTGTATAATGTTAAATGCGAAATTTCTGTGAGGATATCGAAATACCATGTTCTCGGCATTGAATAGTCATATCAATTATAGCATAAATAATATCTTCTTATCATCGAGATTCTTCAGAAATGTTTATGCAAAAATCACAATTAAGTTTTATAAATAAGTAACCTTGATATGAAAATAATAAATGTTAATAACCAAAGTTAGATAAATTTATAACTATAAAACGTGTGATGGATGTAATTGCTTATAATGCGCAAGGTGGAACAGGCAAGATTAAAAAAGTTTCGCTGGATTATTCTTTATAAGTCTCTTCGCGGCTGATATAGATATAAATAATGAAGCTTTAGACCTAGGAAACAATAAAAACAAAACAGCAGAAAATATGTAAATTCAAGAAAGGGGTGGGTGCAATAGAAAAAACTACCTAGAAAAAGATGATAAAATATATGAAATACGTACGGATTATATTCAGTCAGACAAATCCATACTGTTCCACCTTGCAAATTATATAATATAGTAGATCATAGTGTATTGTGTCGTTCGTGAAAAAATATGAAATTTAATTTTCATGCATTCAAATATATCAAGTGTAAATATACATACAGATATTTATAAAATAACTAAGGACTAAGGTAATAAAGTGCTAGTGTGTATGCGTGCATTTTGAGTTTTATTTTTACACATTTTATACATTTATGGATACCAGTCGATATCGACCAACGAAGGTGGAAACAGGATCGGCAAATAGTAGGATATCATCAGATCAATTCCGGAGATTAGCACGCGCAAATACAATCTTACTCCCATTACCATTTTAGTTTGCCTTTCTAATAACTAGTATAGCTATTCAGTATAGGTAGGTATATTAATGAATATTTTTATCATTAATCTCATACATATCTGTACTTACAACCCACAAAGTAGATACCAGAGAAATTATCATTAAATATTTCAGCTTGGCGCAGGGTGCTGACCGCTTACAAGAAATCGTCGTTGGAGGCCTATAATGTTCATTGTTTGATAGTGGACGTGGCAGTGCCAACAGCAAAACGGAACGCTATCCGTATTTGTAGAAGTTATATTAAACATAGAAAACAAAATAAACGTCATATTGTTGCAATATGTTACTAAAGCACCTAGACATCATCTTAATATACAACCAATACCATTACGTAGGTAATTCTATAAGGAACATTCACGTAGTTTTAAATTTTCAAAAAGACCTAATATTGAGTTTTTAAAGCAATTATTTGTAAATCTATATATTATATTCTTGGCATAACTCGAGCGCCATAAATGTATAAAACGAATGGTCAAGGACCTCTTTACTAAATTCTACGCAGAATAGGTATTGTCCATAGTGATTTATATATTTTTGAATATTATGTCAACTTCGGTAAATAAATTACATCTCTTTGAATTTCATCAAAGAGCATTACAATACTATGAATTACATTATAAATTATTCTTTCGTAGATATAAATAGTTTATCTTTTACTTGTGGTTCCAAGTGCTAATCCTTTATTACTTTACATGCAAAATAATCATTACCAAACATAACTAAGTATCCCGATATTGGCTAAAATTACTGATAAAATGGCTAATAAAGTTAAACCCTTGAGTTATAAACAAAATGCATTCAAATAACTATTCATTTATATAACTTGACTCTGGTTAAATTAAAAAGAAAATAAAGCAGTGCATGACCAATTAAGAGGTGCCTACTTTGTGCTGCATATTTCATTATACACTCGCGTGATGCGTTACGGATTAATTAAACAATTACTAGTAAACAAAAACCGCGACGATAGAATCCTCGTCGAAAATATCTTTAAAGAAACTACAAGAAATGGCAAACAAATTTTACGATGGGTTTATCTTGGTAAGCATTACCTACCTATTATTCATACACAAAAACTTTGATAACGACAATCCGCCTTCAAAACAATTAAAAATCATAAAATAATTTAATATTCACCGATTCTAAAATTGGTAACCAGTATATACCTACTTAGGTAGGTAATATTAAATTATTTTTTGGTCTTTGAAAGCGGTTTTAATTATTTTTCTTAAAAAATATTCAATTTTTTTATGTGAGTAATAAATAGATTATCTCGGTGGTATAGTCGTATTTCGAACGTAGTACAAATATTGCGCTGAATGGACCTGACAGGTCCGAATACCCGGTTGGCCAAAATGTTTTTCTGCTCAATATTAGCCCTGAGGCTCGAAGTGTGCCCGATAAATGGCTATAGACTCACTCACCCACTATTACTTGGGACTTAACTGACAAAATATCTGTGTGTTACCACTCTACCTAATTCTGAAAAGGCAAAAAAGCGTGGTGCAAAGTATGTGTGTATGGAAGAAATAGACCCAACAGAACCGGACGCAAAAACGCGTCCTTCTTGTTAATATTAAATTATATTTCAGCTCTTACTCCGACAAATTTTATTATTGGATCTGAAAAAGTTCTAAAACACTTCACATCGGAGTCTTATATCTCGTATAGAGATGACTTACGAAAAATTCTTTCGTTCTATCCTTTGAAAGCAATTGATTTGACGATTTTCAAAAAAAGTAGAAGGCAATCATTAAAAGTTTGTTTTCAAGGAATAAGAACAACATATTACGAATTGGAATCAAACTCTAAGAGAAATGTAAGCTAATCGTAATTTATTATAGATTAATAGATTTTAAAGGTCCGGTACAAAAGAGTCGAGGGCAGCTTAAATTCCATTCGCGCGGCAGCCATAAGAAATGCCTAGTACCTGTTGCAGGGATCCATAAAAAAAAGTCATTTCTCGACAGTGTAAAGAATAAAGAATACTCGTCATACGATACGTACACCTAACATAATAAATAGTGGGGCGAGCGGGCACCGTATCCAATAGCGGACCCTGCTCGTCCCCACCACACCCATTGTCAACCACAAACACAACCATATCGGAACAATACAACAACATTTCTTAAACACAAACAAAAAAAAAAACATAATAACTAGGTAGCTAAGTATATTGAAAAAATAATAACTACATAGATACAATAAAGGTATAAGTATATATTTTATTATAGACATTTTGGAAAATGTGGAACATCTACATATCAGAATTGAATAACGAAACGAAGATATGGCCCTTTAATGGAAGTCATAATAAGGTAAAGTAAGGATTTTCATTTTCAGCATGCTTACGAAAAGATTTCCATAGAGACCTTCTCCATACAGTTGACCGGCGAGATAAGTATGCCCGCCTGATCATATTAATTAGTATCTAAGCAAAAAGACAAAAGCAGTAAGCACTATCTGGGGAAACGTTAGGTACTTAATAACTTAATAGCATGCCGAAGTGCGAAATTTGTTGCAAATGCAATAAATTTACCTCTAGAGTTATTTACCCACCCTTAATAATGGAAATCCACCCATATGGGACCGAAAAGGATAGCTGACAATTCACCTCTTCAAAATATAAACAAAGATATTATCTTAATTTCAGCAGTATCGTGTGCGTTGGATTGATAAATATTTATATCTTGGAGATAAAAGGGAAATTGAGGACCAAAATCGACCAATACCCGTGGCAGGTCTTGGTTCTAAATTTATTAAACTACTTAATTTGAAACCTCAATATTTTGGATGTCGCACTCAATCTGATCATTGGGTGCAATGTGATTAAAATTAAAATATACTTAGCTACTTGATTTGTGATTAAAAATTTAATATTCCTAAAAAAAATAAACAGATTTTTTATCACATTTTGTGTAGTTTCATTGCACCTTTTGCTCGTGGTTTCACCCGCGTATAGAGATTTTCGGGATAAATTTCCCAATATATTCTATTTTCCAGCAGAGAACTGTGGTTACACACATATTTGTTACGTAACTTTACCCGTTTACTCAGCGCACGCAACGGAAGCTCTCAAAAGGAATAAATTTTCCCCGTTTTTGCCACATTTTTTGTTGATGCTCCGCTCCTATTTGCCACAGCGTGATTTAGTTAGCTAACTAGAAATTTTAATTAGGCACCGACTCCAAAATTAGTATCCAATATATAACTGTTATGTGAAATTATTTTTGGTTTTGAGTGGTTTTTGAAGGCGGTTTAATTTTTTGTTAAAATTATTTTTATTTTTTGCTTTAAATTATTTTTATTTTTTGTTAAAATTATTTTTATTTTTTGCTTTTAAAATTTTTGTTAAAATTATTTTTATTTTTTGCTTTTAACACAAGTTAGTAAAAAATAGACCATCTCAATGGCATAGTTGTGTTTTGCTCACGATACGATTATCGCGCTGAGGAGTTACACCTCTGAGTACCACTGAAAAGGGAAAAGGTGTGATGCTATATATATGTATGTAAGAAGTAGGGGAAAAGGTGTGATGCTATATATATGGATGTAAGTAAGAAGTAGAGGCAACTAAACCCAACGCAAAAACACAACTAATGTGTTTCGCTCGCAGTACGACTATCGCGCTGAAATGTTACACCTCTGCCTACCCCTAAAAAGGGGAAAGGGTGTGATGCTATATATATATTGTATGTAAGAAATTAGATTCAAGCAAACCTAATGCAAAAACACAACTTGATATATTTGGCTCACAGTACAACTATCGCGCTGTGGTGTAACACCTCTGCCTACCCCTAAAAAGGGGAAAAGGTGTGATGCTATATATATGTATGTAAGAAGTAGATTCAAGCAAATGTAACGCAAAACACAACTGATATATTTCGATCATACAACTATCACGCTGTGATGTTATATCTCTGCCTACCCCTAAAAAGGGGAAAAGGTGTGATGCTATATACATATATGTATGTATGTAAGAAGTAGAGTCAATTAAACCCAAACCAAAAACACAACTGATATGTTTCACACACAGTACGACTATCGCGATGAAATGTTACGCCTCTGCCTACCCCTAACACGGGGAAAAGGTGTTATGCTATATGTATAAGTATGTGAGAAGTACAGTCAACCAAACTCAATGCAAAAACATAACTAAATACGCCACAGGAAAGCTAAATTCGCGATTTCGTTTTCTTAGACGACATAATTATTCTAGTTTTTTTAATTTTAAAACCAAACTACCGAAGCGATGTTGAAAAAATTTTTATGGGACCAATCTGGAGAGAAATTCTTTAGAATAAAAAAAAGAATTTTCCAAATCGGTTCATAAATGAGCGAGTTCTGAGGTAACAAACATACAAAAAAAAAATTCATGTCGAATTGATAACCTCCTCCTTTTTTGAAGTCGGTTAAAAATGAAAACCACTGGGTCAAGATGGTATTTAATACTGTCAAATTATTCCACCAAAGTATTCCTCGCCTTAAGTTTGTCTTATGTCAACGAAACAGGGGCATCTATGTATAATACTTGTAGGTAGGGAAAGATGCCCCTTGTATTAAAAAAGTGTGGCGCTTGTAATGAAATAAATCTATGTATTATGTATGTACGTGTAAAATGTTAGTAGTCCATTGAAAAGTTACATTGGGGGTTGCGTTTTTTAGAGGACGCAATTTTATTTCTTTTAAGTGTGGGGGGGTATAACTTTTTTATTTATAGTTCTACGACAAAAAGTTACTAGACCAAAGTTGTAGAGAATTTAATTTGCAACAAAAAATGTTTATACATTTTTTTTGTCAGATAAATAGTTTAAGAGATACATGGTAAAAAACCATTTCAACCCCTATTTTCAAGACGGCGGCCGTGGGACAAGGGTGGCGACCCCACAAACTTGGTTTTAGCTTTACACTGACCCGCCCTACACTTCAAAAAAATAAAATTGCGTCCTCTAAAAAACGCAAGGTAAGGCCTAAAAAATTTAACATTTCAATGGACTATAGTAACAATGATATTAAACAAAAACGATATTGTACTCAACTTATAAAATAAAAAAATACGAGTGTGATAAAATATTCGCGTTCCGTAATCCGCAGTGGACATAGGAAATAATTGTCTTTCCTAGAATGCCACCGAGGATACATCTAAGCCCGTTTACTAGAGCGTGCATATATGCGGGGCCCACAGTATCATACTTATGGCGTTAGATTTGTCGATGCGTATTTCTAATTATTATTATGTAAGATAATGACTGCCTAAGTAGCATAGTTGTATTGCGTACGCGGTACAACAGCACTTTGAGATCCGGTTTTTCTGGCCTATTAACCCGGAGTCTGAACTTCGTGCTCGATATGGGGACAAGCTCGCCCCTATAAGTACATCATGGGACGATACTAGATTTTTTTTTGGGAACTGCCGCCTTTACCACCGTGGGTACCCTGCTAACGGTGTACAAGCGATTCCCCGGCTTAGCAACCACGGAACTCCCAATGAAGATTTGATGGGCCCTAACGCTATCACTGAGGGTGCCAGCGGCCGGTACGCAGGCAACCGGCAGCTATTCGGTCACGGGGCCCAGGAGGAAGAAGGGAGGGCATAGAGGGCAGGAACAGAAGAGGAAGGAGGAGGAGCTTTGTTAGGATGGTTGGAAGGAGAGGTAGGAGAGATTATTATAGGCCTCAAAGTGTATTTGGCAACCAAGAAGTATACACATTACATTATGTGCCTAGAGTCGCGGCATAGTGTTCCCCCGTGCATGGGCGTGCATTCGGTGTGAAGACCGAGCGCGGACGATACTAGTTTTTTTTTTAGACGATACTAGTTGCATACAAGAGGATATTACCGCAATTGTTAACTGAAAATAGGTCTTTCTTTGAAGGGACAATATATTTAGGACTTATTGGGGTTAAAAAAAATTAACCGGGAACACACATGCTTGCTTGCTTATTGGTAGTATTATGCAGACCTTGTTGTTTTTTTTTATCGTGGCTCGCGAAATACATACCGTAAAAGACACAAGCATCCCCGGACGGTCGTCACAATCATGCCGGCCTATAATCTATAATCTGGCAACACTTATTCCTCATATCCTATAACGTGGAAAAAATTTGGTTAAAAATTCCTCTAACTGATCCAAATGATGATATCACTCTGTCTATTCGTCGTAAAAACGAGTTTTTGAATCTCCAACACTGCACAAGATTGTAGGTCCTCCTCGCTACTTTCCTCGTCCACACGCCCCTCTTAAAGTTCTGGCCCGCGTGCCGCCATATACGGTAATGAATAGATTGTTTAGTACGCTCATCCCATAATTGTTGATGTCTCCATTCCTTTGACCTCTCCCACTGGCCGTCCTAAAGCGCTCAGCCAAAAGTGCGGTGTGTTTAATAAGCCGACCCTTGTCCAGCTAACAATCATATGACAGGATAAAAAAAAAGAATAAAACCCGGTCCGTCAGACCGGGGTCACGACATTGTTAGTCAATTGCAAATTATCGTCACAAACTGCATGATAACTCTCTAGGGTTAACTCCACAGCTTCCAATAGTACTTTTTTTAATTAAACTAGACTGATATGCCTGAAAATTCGTCATTCCTTTGCCTATTCTTGAAGATTGCAAGAAATAAAAAACATAACCTAGACGTTAAAACTGTCGTTGTTCAAGATTTATCGATGAAAGTTTAGTTTAGTTATATTTTATGAAATAAAGCTAGAGAATTGTGAATATAAAATAAAACTCAAAGAAGAACTTATCTATATAGGTTATTAACAGTTAACCATAAAACAAACTATGGTGATATAGAACGATAGATCGCAATAAAGATTATTAAGCGCACTACTTTTATTTAACGAAACGAAGAAAGTAATATGTTTATTTTAAGGATATTTTTTGAATCAAAAGATTTACATAAACGGTAAGAAAACGATAAAACCGAAAATGGCTTTCATGAACATAGCGCGTAATTTAGCATATTCAAATCCTTGCAAACAATTTAAATTAATTGGTAAAACAAAATTATTACATAAATGCATCAGAAATATAAGCATTACTTCGCTTTTTAAAGCAAAAATGCATATGGAATATGAAAATAAATATGCATTTACCATTTTAGAAAATAAAGGATATGCTAACAGCTTAATATCAAAACCAGCAGACAATTTATTATCTTCAACACAAGTTCAAGATATACTGCAAACTGACTGGTCAAATAAATCTCCTAGTGAAGTTTTCAAGGTATTCCCGGAATTAGCTATGTATTCTGCACAAAATAATTTATGTTTATCAAATACAATGTTTGATAAATACATAGACACTCTTACAGATAATATAGCATCAGCTACAGATAAAGAATTAGAATCTTTATTTTATACCATCAACCTGTGGCCAGATCCTCCATCCATTAGAACAAGAAATTATATTGAAGTGTGGGCAGCACTGGATGATGAATGTTTAAATCGAGTCAAGCAATGGTCAAATGATCAACTTCTGAATTTTATTACTTTCTTCTACATGATAAGTGTGATAAGAATGAGTGACTTTTGTGTTAAAACTTTGAATAAGTTGGCAACAAAAATAAAACAGTTGACTCCAGCACAAGTTGTTCAAACAACATTTTTTGTTGGTGTGATGAGAAAACAACCCTTTGATATGTATAATATTGAACATTATTTAAATGACAATTTCACAAGTTTTACAGTTGATGATTTGGCAATAATGTCTATGGGTTTTTTTAAAAGCAAAACACCAATAAGAAATTTAAATATAGTGTACAAAATTATTAATATAGTAATGGAGAATGCAAATACTATACATGAAGTTTCTTTAGCTGCATTATTGAAAATAATTAGGTATTCATTGAAAATTACTGTGAATGATGCAGTATACCAGATGTTGGATGTATTACAGCACCAAGTCCCCAGGTTGTCGGTTATGTGCAATGTTCACTTAGCCCTTGTGGGAACAGCAACCCTTACTTTGCACAAGGGTTGTTTATCTACTATAGCAGAACACACAATTACACAAATGTCAAAAACCAGAATGAAAGACCTAGAACGATTGGTTTTATCATATGGAACATTTACATTGAAACCAGATACAAAAGAATGTTTTTTTACAAAAGTAATGGATGAATTAAGAAAGGCAGAAAGAGAAGAAGAAATTTTAAAACATGGAAGATCTTTTGCATGTTGTGTGTCATATTTAGGCCTTCTTGGAATATATCCTATAGATCTTATGAGTAAAGCATTAAGTAAGGACTTCTTGACAATCACCTATGGAAAACAAATACATTCTTATGGAAGAGAGATCCTAGTGATTAATAACATGGCTGAAATATTTTGCAGTAATGCTCAGATGAATCGGTTAGATAAAAGAGAAACAATAATTTTAGCAAAAAAATACACAGATTTTGTACCTTCAGAGGATTATTCGAAACAATATAATGTCACAGAAAGAATGATGTTAGATGTAATGAAGGTTTTGAAAGATAGTAGAGGTGGCAATGAATTTGTTGTAGCTGATCATATATTACCACACCATCAAAGAGGAGGTAAGAATAGTGTTCATAAATATTTTTATTATGTTAAACTATACAACATGGCATAAATTTGTGCTCGAAATTTAACCCTCGAACTAAGTACTTCCAGAATAAAAAGTAGTCTATGTTGTTATAGTTCATGCTTACCTGTGGTGTACCCACAAAAAAAATCTTTATTAAATATATTAGTTTCGTAACTTTTTCTCAAAAAACAGCTTTAATACAATATTTCCACATATTTTGCTGTAGGTTCAGAAAATTGTGAACTGCAAAAATGTACAAGAAATTAATTATTTGTAATTAAAGATTCTGTCAGCTATTACAATACTGCTTTTGAGTTGGATTTATTATTAATTTCAACTTAATTACTAATGAATAAAAATGCACATGTATGCAGCTCAGAAGCTGATAACAAACATTATACATTGCGAGATAAGGCCACACACTTACATTATTTAACTGGTTCATGTGAGACATGAAAGTTCATTTTAAAATTAAACCAGCTTTTTCCTACAACAAACCTAAATAAACATGTTACCGAAAGGACAAGCCTTTACATTTTATGTGTAATAAATGTGTAGAAAGTTTACAGCAAACAGGAAATTTTAGATTTAAATTATATTATTTTGTTTTCAGATATTATTTTATGTAATGATGCTCAGGGAAAGCCGTTACCAGTTAAAGATTCTTTTTCGAATATTAATTTTGGGGTTCTTAGAAGACCGCCCGACAAGAACAAATGGATCGTTTTGGTAATAGCTGGAAGAAATGCAATTTTATACGGTACTGATATACCAACTGGATATTTTCATATAAAAGTTAATGAGCTACGAAAATTAGGATTTCATGCAGCTTTGGTAAGATATAGCATTTTGTTTATTAAAATTAATTTCATAAGTCGAGTGCGGCCCACACAACAACCAACAATTGTTTCGATTTAAGAAAGTAGCGCCCGTGCGACACCATACGCCAGGCGAGTACTAAAAATTTCTCAGTCGCGCGCGGCGGTAAAAGGTTAGCTTTTCAGCCGACAGTAATATAATATTACGATGTGTTTCCACAATTCGCACCAGGCCAGCGTAGTCGACTAAGGCCTAATCCCTCAGAAGTAGAGGAGGCCCGTGCCCAACAGTGGGACAGTATATAATGCAGGGCTGATATTATTATACGATGTGTTTTGTGCATCCGATGGGCACACATCTTTTGTGTGGGACGCATGCTCGTAGGGTTGATTTTCACACGTTAAGCGTGTGAAGCCGTACTGCCGTTCGAAATCGCTTCGCAAGTGCACGATTATTGATTATAGCTTTTGCCCGCGGCTCCGCCCGCGTTATAAAA
>NW_023592991.1:0-28442 GCF_014839805.1 Manduca sexta
ACAGGGTCCCCCGCATATCGCCCTCAAACCCTTCCCATCCCACAACATCCATCCCGTGTAACGGTTAGGCGTGAGGTCTCCGGACCGTTAACGTTTACGTTACACGGCTTGCTAAGGACCCGTCGCACACTGAGATTGGCGAAGGGACTACAAACTTAGGGCTCACTATAGACGCACACCCCCCCTCGCCTATCCCCGGCGAGGAGGGCTACACCTCCCCGGACACCCCATCCGGGGGACGTAATTCAAATTTAACAACCCGCGACTTCCGCGTCGGTACCGCGCAAACGACTGCGAACGCCACCTGGTTTCTTGCGAGTTCTTTCCCAGGCGGAACGCACGCTCACGAACTCGCTCGCGCCCCAAAAATAATCTACGTGGGCACGGTCCCAGCCGGCGATATGGCTGGCACCGAGCCCATGGTATGCCAGGAGACGCTCAACGACGTCCTCCTCACCATCCCGGAATACCCCCAACTCTGGGGATATTCGCGGAATTACTTAAGAAGGCCGCGCAGACTCCCGCCGTGCCACTAACCATTCCCCCTCCTCCCCGCCAAATGGCGACCCCCGACACCCTCCCC
Organism: Manduca sexta; assembly: GCF_014839805.1. Taxonomy (NCBI): domain Eukaryota; kingdom Metazoa; phylum Arthropoda; class Insecta; order Lepidoptera; family Sphingidae; genus Manduca; species Manduca sexta. The sequence continues at coordinate 584 of NW_023592991.1, forward strand.
TCCCCGCCGGTTACTACCGAACTTCCCCGCGACTAGCGCACCGGTGGCCCCGCCCACCCCGGCCAAACGCCCCGTCTCCTCCCCGCTTCCTCCTCCTGCGAATCGCAGTGTGAGGCCTCGGCGTCGGAAATCGACGACGACGGCTTCTAACTGTGAGAGCACAACAAAGAGAAAGAAGAAGAAGCTGTCCCCTGCGACACCGCCTCGCCCATGGAGGCTGACCACCCCTCCCCCTCACCCACCGCCCCAGCCGCTGGCTCTCGCCCGGATACGCCCGACGCATCCACCCCCGCTTCACAAGCGCAACCCTCCGGGAGGTCCAAGAAACCTCCCCGACTTTACCTTCAGCTCCCCAAAGAGCTCACCATCAAAGCCATCTTCAGGCTTATCACCGGCGCTGGCATACAATTGTCCCACAATGAGTGGATCACGTCCAAACAACTTCTGGCGCTCCAAAGCGCCACTATCAATGACCACCGCGCCCTTACAAAGTTCCTGGATGACAGGAACTATTATTATTACACCTTCTCCCGCCCCGATGAACGTCGCTTCCGCTACGTTATCAGAGGCATCCCCAACAAATGTCCTCGCAAGAGGTCAAAGAAGGCCTAGCCGAAAGGGCATTCAAGCCCTCGAGGTGCACCGCATGCACCGCCCCTCCCGCCCCAATGCCCCCGGCATTCAATACGAGATGGTTCTCGCCATTCTCGCTACCGCCGATGACGTCAAGCGTATCTACGAGATACGCGACATTTCAGGCCTCAGTGGCTTTAAAATAGAGACCCCTCACAACAAAGGGGAAGTAGGGCAGTGTCATAACTGCCAGAAATACGGGCACTCCTCGCGTAACTGCAGACTCCCAGCCCGCTGTGTCAAGTGCCTCGGTGAACATGGCACAGTAGATTGCCCCGTCCCAAGGACAGAACATTGTGCACGGAGCCGCCTTCGTGCACCAACTGCCGCAACTCCGGCCACCCGGCGAACTACCGCGGGTGTTCCCACGCCCCCAAAAGAGGCCTACCCGATCCCCAGATCGGCTGCGCCTCAAAGCACCCGCCCCACTCACCCCCTCAGGAGGAGTTCAGGCTCGCCCCCGCCCTGTGCGCAACCCTTGGTTCCCAACCAAGAAGGCCACCACCCAGGCGGAGACACTCCCGCACCCCCAGCCTCGACTAGGACCACCCCGCCCAAATCGGCCCCGCGAAAACCCCAAACCCGAAACCTGCCCCCGCAGGCAACGGAAATTCCCCAATACCAGTGCCGAATGCAAACATGTACTCGGCCGATATAATGAACATGGTCCGAGCCATAACCAAATCTCCGGTCGACTACTTCTCTCTAGTAGCCGAACGCGTCCATAAGCTCAGAGTACTGGGCCACCCTGACCAAACTCTTCTCGACGAAATCGCCGATCTATATCACCAACATCGTCAGTACTTGGTGAGCATCATCTTTGGAGCAACATCATAAATGGCTCCCAACGCAGTTTCTCCCCAATCCCGAATTAAGCCCCGCTCCCTCAGAGTGGGGTACTACAACGCCAACAGCATTGACGGTCAACGCACCGAACTGGCACACTTCGCCAGCAATAACGAATTAGACGTTTTCCTCATCCAGGAAACGTTTCTCAAACCCACAGGCGTAACCCCAACCTCCCCAACTACGGTCTAATTCGCAACGACCGTACTAGTGGCCCTCAAGGTGGCACACTCATTTATTACAAAAGTCCCTCCACTGCATCCCACTTGATCCCCGTGGATTTGAGCAACATTGAGGTTTCGGCCTGCAGGCTAGCAATGACGGGACACATCCCAATCACCATCCTCTCAGCTTACCTTTCCCCACTAAGGAGCTTCTCTCCACAGACATTAAACATCTCCTAGACATGGGGGAATCCGTCCTTCTGGCGGGTGACCTCAACGCCAAGAGCACCCTCTGGCACTGCAATTCGACCAACCCGAAAGGCAGAGCACTGGAGTATTCTGGAGTGCTCTGAATTTGATATAATAGCCCCAACCGAACCCACCCATTATAGTCACCTTAACGACAACCACAGACCCGACATACTCGACATAGCGCTTGTAAAGAACGTAAGCCTCCGCCTGCGTTCTGTGCAGGTGCTACAAGAAGTTGACCTCCGACCACAGACCTGTGATCATGGATTTCGTTCCCCAATTAGGCCCCAACGACACAGGTCCTAACGCCCCGATGAGGATGGAAACGGACTGGCGCCTCCTGGGCGCCAAGCTCGCGTCCACCACATCCAGTGATCTCTCCGCGATCCCAGCCAATATTGTCACCCCCGAGGGAGACCCCAGGGCGGCGGTCCGCTCCCTCACCAATCACCTACAACACGTCGTGAGCGAAAGCTCAAGGGAGGTGCCAGTGACTGTACCCAGCTACTGCCACATCCCTGACGACGTACGGTGTGAGTGAGGAAGCGGAACGCAGCCTTAAAGCTTCCTGCGCAACCGATCCCAGCCCGGATCGGCGGCGTCTGGCGCGTTTCCTCCAAAGGGGAGGCCAAACGCCGCATAAAAGGGGGCCGTCGATGCGAGCTGGGAAAACCACCTCAGTGACATAAAGCCGACCCACATGGCCTTCTGGCAACTATGCCGCTCCTTCAGAAGGGGCGATGTAGTCTCCATGCCTCCGCTCGACCGTCCAAATCAACGCCCGGCGTTCGATGACGACGAAAAGCGGAACTACTTGCCGACAGCCTGGAATCTCAGTGTTCGCTCGACACAGTCCCGGTAAATCCTGCCCAACTCATTAGGGTTAACGAGCTAGTCGAAAGTAGGAACTCTATCCCACCGCCGACACCAAACTCGCGACCAACATTCGCCAACACCGACCCGGACGTCGACGCGCCGCCCGACCCCTCGCCCCGGGGCGGATAGAAGAAGGCGTCTCACTGATCAAGGCACTCAAAATACGAAAAGCCCCCGGAAAATAGAATCCCCACCCGAGTTCTCAAAATGCTCCCTGAGCATTTGATCCAAATACTCACTGCCATCTTTGATGCCGCCTTTCGCAACTGCCTGTTTCCACAAGAGTGGAAGGAGGCAGTAGTGATGGCATCCACAAACCCGGCAAGCCCCCAAAGACCCTGCTTCCTACCGACCCATCAGTCTCCTTAGCACTGTGGGAAAGGTATACGAGCGCATTGTGCTCGATCGACTTCGCCTAGTGGCCCACCAACAACACCTGATTCCCGAGGAGCAATTCGGCTTCCGCACTAGGCATAGTTGCCTCCACCAAATACTCCGCATCACGGAGCACATTCATGATAAAGCCAGACACGGCTTCCCCACCGCTGCCCTCTTCTTCGATGTAGAAAGCATTCGACAAGGTGTGGCACAACGGCTTGCTTTTCAAGCTGTACAAACACAATGTGCCCACACAGCTCGTGCACATCATTCGAGACTTCTCTTGTCGAACCGCGGTTTCCGCTACCGCGTGGAAGGAACTCTTTCTTCCCGCCGCACCATAACAGCGGGGTCCCCAAGGATCCGCGCTATCCCCCTTCCTCTTCTCGCTGTACACCAGCGACATACCGAAGCCCAAAAAAGTCCACCTGGCTCTTTTCGCGGACGACACCGCAATCTACACTTCCGGTAGAGACCCCTCACAGGTGATACGCACCTTGCAGGCCGCCGCCGACGAACTCGGCGCGTGGTTCAGCTGGTGGCGTATCACCATAAACCCCATAAAAGCCAGGCCATATTCTTCAATGTGGGCAAACGCCCCATTGAACCCCCCACCCCAGTCAAGATGGCTTCTCAGCCCATCCCATGGACTGATAAAGCCAAATACCTAGGAGTGATCCTTGACAGGAAACTGACCTTCATCCCACACGTAAATGCGGTACGTGCGCGAGCCGCATTCGCGTTAGGCCAGCTCCATTGGCTCGTTAACAGAAAAAGTAAACTGTCCATCCGTAATAAGATTAGGATCTTCACCACGTGTGTTAGGCCGATAATGACTTACGCTTCGCCCGCATTCGCCCACATTCTGCCCGGCCGAATTAAGCGACTGCAAGTTGTTCAAAATAAATTTCTCCGTCATATACTCGGTGCCCCATGGTACGTTCGCAACCGCAACCTCCATGTGGACACCGACATGCCGACCATCAGGCACTTCATTCAGATGAACAGCAGGCGCTATTTCGACCGAGCAGCCAACCACCCAAACCCGCTAATCCGCTTAGCATCCATTTACACTCCATTCGATCGAGCGAAATGGAGACGCCCGCGCTCTGTCCTGAACGACCCAGACGACGCGATCACATTGGCCATCAAACGTAAGCACGAGTTATTGAAACTCACACACGATACAAGACCGCGCTTCCGTCCTCGCCGTCGAGGACCTCGCCGCGCCCCCGCCCTCCCGACCCTGTCAATATCAACCCGAGTGTTGATGCAAACTCTGACGTCCCCGCGGACGTCACGAGCTAGGATACAAAAATCATTCCCTAATCGATGATGTCTCTGTCCTCTCCCAACGACCGCCCTGAGCCGAGGTCCGTACCCCACTCGGGGTGCCCTCAGCGTGGTCGTTTAAATTAAACGGGCTGGAGCGCCTAAAGCGTTCACCCGGAAGACCGGTGTAGCTGAATAAGCCGACTCGCGTCAGGCTATCAGCGGTAGCCATACAAAAAAAAAAAAAAAAAAAAAAATTCGAACGGAACATATTTCGTGCGGACTGTCTGCCGAACGGATCTAACACAACGTAACATAATCGAATCAAACTAAACCAAAACAACAACAATGACCGGTCGCGGCAAGGGAGGCAAAGGTCTTGGAAAGGAGGAGCGAAACGTCACAGGAAAGTTCTTCGTGACAACATCCAGGGTATCACGAAGCCTGCCATTCGCCGTTTGGCACGCAGAGGTGGAGTGAAGCGTATCTCCGGTTTGATATACGAAGAAACTCGCGGTGTGCTTAAAGTGTTCCTCGAGAACGTAATTCGTGACGCCGTCACGTACACAGAGCACGCCAAAAGGAAAACTGTCACCGCTATGGACGTCGTGTACGCTCTGAAACGACAGGGACGCACGCTCTACGGTTTCGGCGGTTAAGTCTCTCATGATGAATGCGTAAATCGTCCGTCCGTCCGTCAGCCCGTTCGTTTCGTTCGTTCGATCGTACGTCGTCAGTCACTTGAGCGTGAGCGAATCTCGCATTGTACGCGAAAATTGAACATGCGAATACCTATTGTAAGATCATAATCAATAAATACAACGACACAAATATTATATAATGCGTACAATGTGAAGGCCGCGCACAAAAAATAAAATAAAAACAACAACGACGACAACAACGGCGGCGGCGGCGGCGGCGACGACGACGACGACGACGACGACGACGACGACGACGAGGAGAACTAGGACGACGTTCTGCGCGCCATGTGACGACTGTAACACACCGAACTGACAAAAGGCCCTTTTCAGGGCCGCAAATTGTTCATTATAATTACATAATATAATCATATTATGTGTGTACCTAAGTTTCTAATCGATAAAATAATGAATTCTACTTCTTGTATTACTTCAAATATTAATACGTAGGTTGGTAATTTTAATGATAATTATTGATCATGTACTTCCAGCCGACTTGACGATATGTGTATATTCTTCGTGTGTGAGACACCCCCCCCCCCCCCCCCCTCTCCCCGAACGCTACGAGAAGGAAATGCATGACTTATGATACTTATGTTTCGCGTTGTATGTCGAAATTGAGCGAAAACAGAGTGAATAATAAAAAAATAAATAAACCTAAAACTAACAATTGAATAAAGACATTATTCATTATCACGCAAGTTATAATAGTAACTGATTTAGTTAGTTCTATTTTAAATAATATAAATAGATAGGTAAGCGATACGATAACTTCTACTATTTGTTCTTAATAATAATGACTGACTGACTTACTGACTCGACTAGTTCGCTTTATTATTATTAAGTAACCAAGTACCTATGTACCCAGGGGTAGGTACGCACCTACAGTGTGCACTGTACACTTAGTTAATGTACTCGTATGTGTATTTATTGTACGTATTGAACTAAACATAATAATATTGCGTTAGGTATATTATATATTATTACATTATAATATTATATAAAAATTGTAAATTATTAACGATACTCTGATCTGAATGTGTACTTATTTATGTATGTATGTATGATGTATGTGCGTTCGTGAGTGTTAGTGGTTCTCTAAAATTTATACTTAACGCACAGACACACAGACAGGCACAGACAGGCAGACAAATTATTTAAACATTCAATAATTCCGTCCATCATTGCTAAACAACGTAGGCCACCCCGATAGCCAGCCAGCCAGCCAGAGAGACAGCAAGCCGACCGACGCCACTAACTAATTAAATTATATTATATTATTATTATTCAATTATCAAAATCACACACACATTTTTTTTTTTCTTTTTGCTTCCACGCACTTCGCCTCGCGCCCGACTGCCCGACTGATGCTGCGCTCGCTGCTGATGCTGCTGCTGCTGCTCGTGGTGCCGCTGACGTGTGTGTGCGCGTTTGTGTGTGTTTTACCACCCTCTCATTTGTGTGTCGTTTTAATGTTAGGAAATGTTGATGAGCAATTATTATTGTTTCAATTATATAACGTTATACATTTAGCCATTTATTTGAATAACAATCAGCACTCCATTGTTTCGTATTTTAGAGATATATAACTTTTAAACATGACTACACGTGAACACGTTACCGAGTGGCGAAAATAAACAACTTTACTCAGATAACGGACGATCATATCGTGTATATATGTTTTGAGATAAATAAATCAGTTCATGGGGAATGAGGGCGCATAAACGTTTAATTGATGAATATATGAAAACAATGTTAAAATTCAATTTAAACAGACTGATGTTAGTGAAAAGTTCCAACTGTTCGTACGTGAAATCGTCTCGCGCCGCAAAGGCTCTCCTTACGGTATAGCCGCGTGTCAGCTAATGAAAATTTCTACCAACCTAGTGGCGACATCTGACGTCGTGTGAACTCTTTTTGTATTGTATTTAAAAACAATTGCAGCATTTTAATATAATAATAATACTACTTACTACTACATACTTGTACTACTACTATTAATATTATTGTAAAAATAATAATAATATTATTACTACTATAATAATTATTATTATTATTATCATCGTTGTGGTGGAGTGTATGTTGCGCGCGTATTGTTGTGCATAATTTGAGAAAAACAACCAAAAAAAGAAAAAAATATGGCAGACACAGCTGTTGCAACCGAAGCCCCAGCACCGGCAACCCCGGCAAAGAAACCTACCGCGAAGGCGGCCGCTGCAGGCGCTGCCGCAAAGAAGCCCAAAGCTAAACCTACACATCCGAAGACATCAGAAATGGTGAACAATGCTATAAAAGAGCTGAAGGAACGAAGCGGATCATCGTTGCAGGCAATCAAGAAATACATCGCCGTCCAGTACAAAGTGGACGCTGAAAAATTGGCACCTTTCATTAGAAGATATTTGAAGAGCGCCGTCGAATCGGGCACACTTATACAAACAAAAGGCAAGGGCGCTTCTGGATCTTTCAAACTTGAATCAAAATCTGCAGCGTCGAAAAATCAAAAATCAGCCGGCGGTGTCGGCGGCGGCAGCGGTGGCAGCGGTGGCAGCGGCGCAGGCGGTGGACCTGGAAGAAAAGCCGGATCGAAGGGCAACACTGCGAGCGGCGCTGCCGCGTCGGCCGGTGGTAAATCTAAGAAGGCGACAGCGGCGGCAGCAGGCAGCAGATCTAAAAGCCGCGGCCGCTGCTGCCGCTGCAGGTGGTGGGGCGAACGCGTCGTCATCGTCCGCAACGTCGCCGGCTAAATCGAAATCTTCATCTTCCTCGGCCGCCGCCGCCGCCGCGACGAGAGACAAGAAAGCCGCAGCTGCCAAAAAGAAGCCGGCGACCGCAGCGAAGAAAGCTGCAGCACAGGGTAAGGCCAAAAGCGCAGCCGCACCGAAGGCCAAGAAATCCGCCAAACCGCCAACCAAGAAACCTAAAGCTCCTAAGCCCAAGAAGGCGGCCGCCTCAGCCTCTGCAGGCAAGGCCTCCAAGCCGGCCGCCAAGAAAGCTTCAGCCGCCAAAAGTGAACGCGATATGCTCACAATGCACCTGCGTAAATTGCCATTGCCGTTGTCGTCGTCGCGTTCAAGTCACATTAATAACAACATCATCAACATCAACAAGTACAAATATGATTATTATTATTGTGACGGAACGCGAGGAGGCGCGCGCGTGTGCGATCCATGACGCACAAACATATACACATACAACAGCCCTTTTCAGGGCTAACAAATATTTCAAATCCAATCTACGCACTTATTTATTATTATATAATATAATAAGTGTGAATTTTAACATTAAGTTTCTTAAGTTCGACAAGATGACGAAGTCTTTACATGCATACATACATACACATACATAATATGTATATGTATTATTATAATGTAATATACCTGACTGCATATCTACCTATCTATCTACCTACTCATTTTTTTTTTTTTTTTTTATTTTATTTATTGATTCGTTCAATTTGGTGGGACGTAAGAATTCCATTTTTACGATGAATTCATACAATATACATACATATAGACATTGACATACAAATCGCACGAGTGGCCGAATTATATTATAATATTTTGGATTTTACTGAATAGCTATATATTATATAAGAAAAAAAAAAATATGTGAGGGAAAATACTTAATATAATCGCACCTAATATAATATATTATTATATTACAATATTATATTGTGTGTTGTATTGTGTGTACGTCATATTGTAAAATTCGAAGTTTCGTTTAGTTTTGTGGCCGTCACGGCATGACCGACAGCCGCGCGGCTTATTGGCTCGCCGCGCAAGCGGCGAACGATCGTGATTGGTCTATTTTAACGCGCTCGATCTCGCTCCCACCACTATTACGCGTAGTAAGTGCAGAATATAAACACCGGGGGACGCGTTATTTTTTAACTATATCACTTTATTCGAGAGCGCATCGTAACGTATCGTATCGTATAGCAGTGTAATATAACATAATATTATATAGCACGTACATTTGCGTTCTATATTCTTTTCTTTTTTTGTTTTTGATTTAAAAACAACAACACTACATCATGTCTGGACGTGGTAAAGGCGGCAAAGTCAAGGGGAAGGTCAAGTCTCGTTCTAACCGTGCCGGACTGCAATTCCCCGTGGGACGTATACATAGACTGTTGCGTAATGGAAATTACGCGGAACGCGTTGGCGCCGGTGCACCTGTTTATCTAGCCGCCGTTATGGGAGCACCTAGCCGCTGAAGTTCTAGAGTTGGCAGGAAACGCCGCTAGGGACAACAAGAAAACCAGAATCATACCTAGACATCTTCAATTGGCGATAAGAAACGACGAGGAGTTAAACAAACTTCTCTCCGGTGTGACCATCGCACAGGGCGGCGTGTTGCCGAACATTCAAGCGGTGCTGTTGCCCAAAAAGACCGAGAAGAAGGCTTAATTAATTAGTTAGTAATTAATTATACCTTTATAAAATACCTAAAACTGTAACACCGACGCTGCGTGGGCACGCGTTGCACGTCGCAAACCATGAGCGAGCGAGTGAGCGCGCGCGCGCATACATAAAAAAAATTTAATAAATAAAGCGCGTGCGTGAGTTGTTAGGTAAATGGACAAAACAAAAGGCCCTTTTCAGGGCCGCAATATGATTCTTACTATCTACTATATACTCATTACTTACTTATACAATTGTATACGTAATGAGTGAGTAACAAATAATGTTTCGTTTCGACAATGAACGTTTAATTCTACAATATTATTAGTATTTGTTCACCTCTAATATACACTAGAATTGAGATTATGACACGATAAATAATATTTACCTTATCACTGACTCAATAATTAACCAACCAATCTACCTACCTACCTACCTACCTATCAATACTCGCCCAAACTCAGGGCGAGTTCGCAATGAACATATTCATGTATTATTAATTAATACACAGTAGTATTTGATGGTCGACATAATACTATTATGATGTTTGTGCTAAAAAAAATCATCCAAAATCGTCCGAAAATAGAACTGAGTTTAAGTATTAACTAAAAAAAAAAAAAAAAAAAAAAACACAAAAGAAAATGTCTACTTTTACTATCTATCTACCCCACATACATAATGTTATTTATACGATAGTAGGTTATGTTAAAATAAAGCAAAAAAAAAAAACAAAATACAAAACCAAATGAATACAATTATTATTATTATTATTATTACTTACGTACTTACTCCCGCCGCATCACCGTGCCGTCGCGCAGCGCATTTTCCTCTGACGCACTCTGCTGTGATTGGCCGTTGGATGGACGTGAACGTGGCTCACCCGTTGAACGTTCTGCGCGCGAAAGTATTATATTTTTTAATACCAAAAATTTTATCGCGCACACATTCCGCTCTGAGCATCCGCTTCGAACGGTCACTTTGGTTTTACCGAGTACCTGCTCGGTATGCCATTGTTCTATTCCGAGAATTCTACTCGGAACGACCGCAGCGTTCTCGCTGCCGCCAAGGACGACGGTAACAATAGGGGCATTGTCCCTTTTTGCTACCTGAGTCCGCTTACTGGGTCCGGCCGCGTCCTTTTCAGGACAGGGTCTCACCCGAATTTCTGTTTCTACGGCAATTTTGCCCCTTCAGGGCTAGCTCGGTGGTAAACCTAACGGTGCTAACAAGCCGAGCTAGCGGTGACCCGGCCCGCGCTGCGCCCCCTCAGGGCTAAAGCGAAGCCGGACGGTGCGGATAAGGAAGCTGTGGAGACACACCACAGTTTCCCCCGCATATCTCCTTCCCGACCCTACCTTTCCTTACATTCCATCCCGTGTAACGGTTGAGCGTGCGGACCCCTAAAAAGGCCCAATATCGTTTACGTTGCACGGATTGTTAGGAACCCTTTGCACATTAAGATTGGCAAAGGGGTACCAGCTTAGGGCACACCTAATTATAAGTACATCCCCCCTCGCCTATACCCGGCGGGGAGGGTCAACACACGCACACAACCCCGGGCACACCCACCCGGGGACGTAAAATCACGCGTCTTCTTGTCTTTTTCGCGTCGCATTCCGCGCCGAACCAAATGTGATAGCCGCCTGGTTCTTGTGTGTTCTTCCCAGGCGGAACGCATCGGGTCCCGAACACACTCGCGGCCCCCAACAAACCCATTATCCCGCTAGTATCCAGTGGTTTGGCATCGACCGTATAATGGCCGACTCCAGACCAATGGAGACTGACCAAGGCACTGAAAAGGAGGCACTCAACTCAAAAAAAGAGATGATGCGCTCCTTTTTGGTACTACTAAAAACGGACGACGAGTTCCGCGGCGCCGTCCTTTCCATCCTGAGCTCCGCGGGGGTGCCGATCGCTTCGGGGCCGGCCGAGCCCTCGGTCGCACCGAGTGCACCCGAGGGCGCGTCCGGCGCCGTCGCGCCCGCCGCCCCCATGGACTCAGACCCGGGCTCGCCCCAACTCCAATACGCGGCGTCGAAGCGCCCTGTCTCGTCCTCCTCCGACCCCACGCAGTCGGAAGTCGCGTTGTCGGACCCCGACGACGACGGCTTCACGACGGTGAGGCACGGTAGGAGGAAGAAGCAGAAGAGCTCCGACGCCTCTGCGCCTTCCGCGCCCCCCGCGCCCTCTGCGCCCGCGCAGTCTCGAAACCCGCGCCTTCAGCGCGTCCCGCGGCCTCTAAGCCCGCCAATTCGGCGGCGTCGGCAACGTCGTCGCCACCCAAGGGGCCTAAAAAACCCCCGCGTGTGAACCTGCAACTCCCTGCAGGTATCGCAATCAATGACTTTTTCGATGAGTTGGGTCGCCAACACATCGCCATCACCACGAACAGCTGGAACGGAGCTCAACAGCTGTTGTCCCTACAGCCCGCTTCGATCGCGGACCACAGGTCAATGACCACTTATTTTGATAGGATGAAGTATCACTACTTCACCTACGCGCTCCCGGACGAGCGCCGGTATAGATACGTTATTCGCGGCATCCCGCTGCAAATGTCGACCGATGAGGTCAAACAAGGCCTACAGGCAAAGGGCATCACCGCCCTAGAAGTGCACCGCATGCACAGCCAATCACGCGTGACGAAACCAGGCATCCAATTCGACATGGTGCTGGTAGTACTCAAAACCCCCGACGATGTTAGGGCTCTCTATGAGATCCGCGACATCTCAGGGCTCGGTGGCTTCACCATCGAGTCCCCTCACAAGAAAGGCAACGTAGGGCAGTGTCACAACTGCCAAAAGTACGGCCACAATTCACGTGGTTGCAGGCTCCCCGCTAGGTGCGTAAAGTGCCTCGGTGAGCACGGCACGCCAGAGTGCCCGCGACCCAAGGACCGCACCCTGTGCACGGAGCCGCCTTCGTGCACAAACTGCAGGCAGTCTGGCCACCCGGCCAACTACCGTGGGTGCCCCCGGGCACCCAAAAAATCCTACAGTAAGGCTTTCCAAGCCAAGCAGGCCCTTAAGGCGCAAAAGGCCCCTCAGGCCGAAAAATTCATTTTGGCCCCTGCCCCGGTGAGTAATCCGTGGTTTCCCACCACGGTACCCACCGCCACGCGTTCCCAGGCCCAGGGCGGAGTTTCTCCCGGAGTCTCTCCCGCCCCCCCGGCCAAAACATCTGCGACCTCCGCCCCAGCTGGTCGTCCCTCAGCCCCTCCGGCTCCCAAAGCCGCCCCTCGCAAGGCGGCCCAGTCCACTTCCGACCCGAAAGTGGCGGCGACGTACTCGGCGCCGATCGACTCCTTCGCGATCTGCTCACCAGAGATCCTCTCCCTCTATGGGCAATTAGATAGCGTCCTCGCCCGCATCAGGGCAGTAGGGCACCCCGATGATGTTCTCTGTACCGAGGTCATCCAAATCCAGCGTAGGATCATCTCGCTGACGATGAAAACAATTTTCGCTCCGTAATGGCTTCACCTAACGGAAATCCCTCATCGCGGTCCAAACCCCGCTCCCTCAGAGTGGGTTTTTTCAACCTAAATGGTATTAAAGGCCAACGGGCCGAACTCCTACATTTTGTCCGCGATCATAATCTTGACGTTCTCCTCCTCCAGGAAACGTTTCTCAAACCCGCTCATCGAAGCCCCAACCTCGCGCACTTCAACCTGGTGCGTAACGATCGTACCAGTGGCCCTCTCGGTGGCACTCTCATTTATTATAGGAGGTCCCTGCATTGCATACCTCTCGATCCCCCCGATAACCTAAGGAACATTGAGGTCTCAGTCTGTAGGCTTTCGATGACAGGACATCCGGCGATCACTCTGATCTCGGCCTACCTCTCACCCACTAAGGAGCTTCACTCCAATGATATCCGTACCCTACTCAGCATGGGGGAGTCCGTCCTTCTGGCGGGCGACCTCAACGCCAAGAACACTCTCTGGGGCTGCAACTCGACTAACAGTCGGGGTACAGTCCTCGAGAGTTGTCTTGAAGATATAGACATGTGCATCTTGGCTCCTTCTGAGCCAACTCACTATCCCGACCAAGACGATTCTTATAGACCCGACATTCTCGACATAGCGCTTGTAAGGAACGTATGCCTCCGCGTGCGTTCCCTGCAGGTGGTACAAGAGTTAAATTCAGATCATAGACCTGTGCTCATTGAGTTAGTTCCCCAAACCGACCCCCCAGGCACAGGTCCTAACGCCTCTAACGGTCCGATGACGGTGAAAACGAATTGGCGCCTCCTAGGCACCAAGCTCGCAGACACCTCATCCCCTGATCTCGACGCGATTCCGAGCAACATTGTTTCTCGTGAGGAAACGACCGGTGCGATTCGCTCCTTCACCGACCACCTGCAACACGCCCTCAGCGAAAGCTCCGAGAGGGTGCCAGCGGCCATTCACGACCACTGGCGCCTTCCCGAAGACGTGCGGGAGGTGGTGAGGGAGGCGAAACGCGGCACTCAAAGCCTGCGCGACTCGACCCGTCCCGGAACGACGACGTCTTGCGCGTTTCCTCCAACGCGAGGCCAAACGTCGCATACAAGGCGCCGTCGATTCGGGATGGGAGAGACGTTTGTCGGAAATCAAACCGACCCATACGGCCTTTTGGCAACTGGTTCGTTCCTTCAAGAGAAAGGATGTAGTCTCCATGCCTCCGCTCGATCGCCCGAATCAACGCCCGGCGTTTGATGACGACGAGAAAGCGGAGCTCTTGGCCTCCAGCCTGGAGTCTCAATGTTCCCTGACCGATACGCCCGTAGAAAACGACATCGTCGTTGCGGTGGACACTTACGTCGAAAGTAGGAACGCGACCCTCCGCCTCTACCTACCCCGCGTCCGTTAAACATAAATCAAATCGTTGCCGTCGGCCCGGATGTCGACTCGCCGCCGCTCGATCCCCTCGCTCCGGTGACGACCGAAGAAGTCATCATTCTGATCAAGGCACTCAAAAGACGTAAAGCCCCCGGGGCTGACGGAATCCCGAACAGGTTATTAAAAATGCTACCGGAGCATTTAGTCAAAATATTAGCTGCAATCTTCAACGCAGCCTTTCAGAACTGCATATTTCCTGAGGCCTGGAAAGAAGCAGTAGTCATAGGCATCCACAAGCCGGGAAAACCCGCATCTTCACCGACCTCTTATAGGCCGATTAGTTTACTCAGTTCGTTAGGGAAACTTTATGAACGGATCGTCCTCGACCGTCTTAAAATAGTAGCCCATCTCCACAATCTGCTCCCTCCGGAACAGTTTGGTTTCCGAAGTAGGCACAATTGCGTGCATCAGGTCCTCCGCATCACGGAGCATGTATACACTAAGCGTAGGTACGACCGTCCTACCGGCGCGATATTTTTCGATGTTGAAAAGCATTCGACAAAGTGTGGCACAACGGCTTACTTTTTAAGCTGTACACTCTCAATGTGCCCACACAGCTCGTGCACATCATACGAGACTTTTGTCGAATCGCGGATTCAAATATCGAGTGGAGGGAACCCTATCTTCCCGACACACCATCTCTGCCGGAGTCCCGCAAGGCTCCGCTCTCTCTCCTTTTCTATTCTCGCTTTACACAAGCGATATTCCATCCTTCGAAGACGCCCATCTGGCGCTTTTCGCTGACGATACAGCAATCTATGCTTCACATAGAAACCCCGACAAGTTGGTGCACATTTTGCAATCCGCAGCCGATCTATTCGGTGCGTGGTGTCGCAGATGGCGCATCACCATAAATCCCGCTAAAAGTCAGGCTATAGTTTTCACTCGGCATACCAGAGTACAAGCGCCTCTCGCTTCTATAGTCATGTCAGGACAGGCCATTCCTTGGACTAGGAAGGTCAAGTATTTAGGCGTGCTACTTGATCAGAAGCTGACCTTCGTCCCACATGTCAATGCGGTACGCGCGCGAGCCGCACTCGCGATGAGCCAGCTGCACTGGCTCATAAACAAAAATAGCAAATTGTCCACCCGCAACAAAATTCGGATCTTTACCTCGTGTATTAGGCCGATAATGACATACGCGTCGCCCGCGTTCGCGCACATACCGCCTGCTCGTCTTCAGCGTATGCAGGTTTTACAAAATCAATTCTTAAGACGTGCACTCGGTGCCCCGTGGTACGTTCGCAATCGCAACCTCCACGTGGACACCGATATGCCGACCATCAGGCATTTCATGCACATGTCCAGCAGACGCTATTTCGATCGGGCGGTCAATCATCCGAACCCGCTCATTAGGTCCGTGTCCATATACACTCCTTTCGACCGCGCGAAATGGAGGCGTCCACGTTCTGTCCTTACAGATCCAGAGGACGATATAACTCTGGCCATCCGCCGAAAGCACGAGCACTTAAAGCTCCTACACTCCACACGACCGCAGTTCCGTCCTCGCCGCCGAGGACCTCGCCGCGTTCCCCGTCCTCCCGACCCTTCGATTAGTTCCGCCGGCCCGCGCGCCGGCGAAGACGATTAGGTAGACTGTGTAGGTCGCTCCGTGCACCTCGCGTAAACCCCTAATCGCTGATGTCCCCAAACATCATCTCTCAGTGACCGTCCTGAGCCGAGGCCGTGACCCTTTAGAGGGTCGCCCTCAGCATGGTCACTTAATTTAAGGGTTCGAGTGCCTAAAGCATTCACCCGAAAGTCCGGTGTGTTTGTAAAAGCCGGCCCTGCCAGGCTAACAAACGTAGAGTCAATCCAAAAATTTTATCGCGCATTCACATTGCGATTGAGGTATATCGCGGTCGTTACTGCATTCAATTAAATCAACTTCATTTAACAAAAACACAATATGCCACCCAAGACCAGCGGCAAGGCTGCCAAGAAATCTGGCAAGGCGCAGAAGAACATCTCTAAGACTGACAAGAAAAGAAGAAGCACAAGAGGAAGGAGAGTTACGCAATTTACATTTACAAAGTGCTCAAGCAGGTCCATCCTGACACCGGAATATCCAGCAAGGCGATGTCGATAATGAACTCGTTTGTGAATGACATTTTCGAACGCATCGCTGCGGAAGCATCTCGTCTGGCGCATTACAACAAGCGCTCCACCATCACATCCAGGGAGGTGCAAACATCTGTACGTCTCCTTCTGCCAGGCGAGCTGGCAAAGCACGCAGTCAGTGAGGGTACCAAAGCTGTCACCAAGTACACCAGTTCAAAGTGAGAGCTACTAGCTAGATAGTAATGTAAAATCGGTGGTGTGTGTGTGTATGTACGTAAACGCACGCATGCACGCAACCCGAACATACATACAACTTATGTCATCCAAAAGGCCCTTTTCAGGGCCACAATATATTTCATGAAATCACAGTTCAAACGCTCGCACGCGCACGCACGCACGCACGAAGATTAAGTTAAGTTATTATTATAATTTAATTTGATCCGATGTTGTGTGCGTACGATGTGTGATGTTTTTGTGAGTGTGTGTGTAATGTGTATTGTTGTTTCTTTAAGGCATCTCGTCACAAAAAAAAAATAAATAAAAAAAAAATAATAATATAAATATAATAATTTATAATAAGTAATAAAATAATACAAAATTCATTGTAATAATTCTCAACTGCTCTCAAGTGCTGAATAATAGTAGGTGAACCCTAGAGAGCACGTGGAGTTTTAAAATAAAATTTAATATGTGAGTAATAGGTACATATATACCTGCATGAAATAAATATTAAAATATAGTTGTAATACACTACCTACCTACCATTTTAATAAATTAAATAACACTATTTTGGACCACGTAACATAATATATTATACAAAAATAAATAAACAAATAATATCACCTACACACAAGCATGAATAATAATAATAATTATATATAGAAGATTAAAAATTAAAAGAAGAAAATATAAAATAAAAAATAATAATGCATTGACTACGAATTATGTATGTCCATTCATTATTTTCATAACATTATTATTATTATTATTATTTTATATTATATTAATTAATCTAAATATAAGATCTAAAGAGAGAAAAAAAAAATAAAAAATTATATAGTCTAAAGAAAAGGACGGAAGATGAACGATTACAGGCCACTGCGGCGTTTTGGTATAAAAAGGCGCGCGCGAATGGTATGGTTTTACATTCTTAATCAAACCTCTGCGCGTGACGGTCGATCGCTTTGTGAGTTCGTTCGTTCGTTCGTTCGTTGTTTATTTATTTGTTTGTTTGGTTGGTTGGTTGATCAACACAATGGCGCGTACTAAGCAAACAGCTAGAAAATCAACCGGTGGCAAAGCGCCACGTAAGCAGCTGGCGACCAAGGCCGCCAGGAAGAGTGCTCCCGCAACAGGCGGAGTGAAGAAACCTCACCGTTACAGGCCCGGCACTGTCGCTCTCCGTGAGATCCGTCGTTACCAGAAAAGTACGGAACTTCTGATTCGCAAATTACCGTTCCAGCGTTTGGTTCGTGAGATAGCGCAAGATTTCAAAACCGATCTGCGTTTCCAAAGTTCCGCCGTCATGGCGCTGCAGGAGGCCAGCGAAGCTTACCTGGTCGGTCTTTTCGAAGACACGAACCTTTGCGCCATTCACGCCAAGCGTGTTACCATCATGCCAAAGGATATACAGTTGGCGCGCAGAATCAGAGGGAGAGAGCTTAAACGCCGCCGTTCGCTCTTGCAACCAACGTCGTCGTCGTCATCGTTGTAGAATAATAATAATAATAATAACAATAAATATTATTCAACACGACGGGTGTTTAAAATAATGTGCGCGCGTGCATCGCAGCTCGCTCCTCGCATATTATTAGAAACACATAATATCGCGAAACATTTATATTATTATATTTACAAATGAAGGCGAAATTGACGCACGCGTGATTCGCGCATCATGACTTTTAATCATTAAAAGGCCCTTTTCAGGGCCGCATATATTTCAAAATATAATTACAATTTGTTTCTTACATCGTCTACGAAACGAGACTCGGCAAGTAAACGACAGACTAAGTATATATTACCTTTATGGCATATTATATTCATAATAATATTACCGTACTCAACACTAAACACATAGATTTGTGTATATTGTTAATAAAATATTAATAATATTAACGCAACAAATTTAGGTTAGTTACCTTCTTAACTTTATAAAGAAAATAACATAATTACTGGTAATAATTATAATATCGATGAATCGATGAATTTTTTTATATTTATAAAAATATATTTATTTATTTATTTTTTCTTTTAAAGAGAAGAAATTGAAGAGACTGCAAATTGCATCAACTCGGTAGCGGTAGGGGTTTTAGGATAACTTGCGGTGTCATTATTATATTGCCATCGTTTTCGCTGTCTCCGTGGGTTATTATAGCACCGTCGCGTTCCGCCTATCACAGCCGCGTGAGTAAGTTAGTATACCCCCCCCCCCCCCCAACCATTCTCCTCGCGCGCTTCCTCCCCTCCCCAACCCGCGCCGTCGTTTTCGTCGTACGTGGCAGTATAAAAACGGGCGCATGGAGTTCGAACGGAAGGAACACACACAACACGACAGATTCGACATCGCGCTCTCGAGCAGGACGGTCGCACCTACGTGACGCACACGACAGCCAACCCCGATTGGTAAGACCCGCAGCCCCCGCGCTGCAGACAGGGTTAACCGATAATCAACGGAACAATTGTTCCGTTGTAAATCGAAACCCACCTACGGGCCGAACCGCGTCCTTCTCAGGACAGGGCTCCGCCCCATTTACTGTTTCCGACAATTTAGGCCCCTTCAGGGTTAGCTCGGTGGTTTAACCTATCGGTGAGAACAAGCCGAGCTAGCGGTGACCCGGCCCGCGCTGCGCCCCTTCAGGGCTTAAGCGAAGCCGGACGGGTGCGGACCAGGAAACTGTGGAGACACACCACAGGGTCCCCCGCATATCGCCCTCCAAACCCTTCCCATCCCCGCAACATCCATCCCGTGTAACGGTTAGGCGTGAGGTCTCCGGACCGTTAACGTTTACGTTACACGGCTTGCTAGAGACCCGTCGCACATTGAGATTGGCGAAGGGACTACAAGCTTAGGGCTCACTATAGACGCACACCCCCTCGCCTATCCCCGGCGAGGGAGGGCTACACACGCACTCCCCCCGGACACCCCCATCCGGGGGACGTAATTCAAATTTAACAACCCCGCGACTTCCGCGTCGGTACCGCGCAAACGACTGCGAACGCCACCTGGTTTCTTGCGAGTTCTTTCCCAGGCGGAACGCACGCTCACGAACTCGCTCGCGCCCCAAAAATAATCTACGTGGGCACGGTCCCAGCCGGCGATATGGCTGGCACCGAGCCCATGGTATGCCCCCAGGAGACGCTCAACGACGTCCTACTCACCATCCCGGAATACCCCCAACTCTGGGGGATATTCGCGGAATTACTTAAGAAGGCCGCGCAGACTCCCGCCGTGCCACTAACCATTCCCCCCCTCCTCCCCCGCCAAATGGCGACCCCCGACACCCCTCCCCCTCCCCCGCCGGTTACTACCGAACTTCCCCCCGCGACTAGCGCACCGGTGGCCCCGCCCACCCCGGCCAAACGCCCCGTCTCCTCCCCCGCTTCCTCCTCCTGCGAATCGCAGTGTGAGGCCTCGGCGTCGGAAATCGACGACGACGGCTTCACAACTGTGAGGCGCAACAAGAGGAAGAAGAAGAAGGCTGTCCCCTGCGACACCGCCTCGCCCATGGAGGCTGACCACCCCCCCCCCCCTCACCCACCGCCCCAGCCGCTGGCTCTCGCCCGGATACGCCCGACGCATCCACCCCCGCTTCACAAGCGCAACCCTCCGGGAGGTCCAAGAAACCTCCCCGACTTTACCTTCAGCTCCCCAAAGAGCTCACCATCAAAGCCATCTTCAGGCTTATCACCGGCGCTGGCATACAACTGTCCCACAATGAGTGGATCACGTCCAAACAACTTCTGGCGCTCCAAAGCGCCACTATCAATGACCACCGCGCCCTTACAAAGTTCCTGGATGACAGGAACTATTATTATTACACCTTCTCCCGCCCCGATGAACGTCGCTTCCGCTACGTTATCAGAGGCATCCCCAACAAATGTCCTCGCAAGAGGTCAAAGAAGGCCTAGCCGAAAAGGGCATTCAAGCCCTCGAGGTGCACCGCATGCACCGCCCCTCCCGCCCCAATGCCCCCGGCATTCAATACGAGATGGTTCTCGCCATTCTCGCTACCGCCGATGACGTCAAGCGTATCTACGAGATACGCGACATTTCAGGCCTCAGTGGCTTTAAAATAGAGACCCCTCACAACAAAGGGGAAGTAGGGCAGTGTCATAACTGCCAGAAATACGGGCACTCCTCGCGTAACTGCAGACTCCCAGCCCGCTGTGTCAAGTGCCTCGGTGAACATGGCACAGTAGATTGCCCCCGTCCCAAGGACAGAACATTGTGCACGGAGCCGCCTTCGTGCACCAACTGCCGCAACTCCGGCCACCCGGCGAACTACCGCGGGTGTTCCCACGCCCCCAAAAAGAGGCCTACCCGATCCCCCAGATCGGCTGCGCCTCAAAGCACCCGCCCCACTCACCCCCCCCCAGGGAGGAGTTCAGGCTCGCCCCCGCCCCTGTGCGCAACCCTTGGTTCCCAACCAAGAAGGCCACCACCCCAGGCGGAGACACTCCCGCCCCCCCAGCCTCGACTAGGACCACCCCCCCCAAATCGGCCCCCGCGAAAACCCCAAACCCGAAACCTGCCCCCCCGCAGGCCACGGAAATTCCCCCCAAACCCGTGCCGAATGCAAACATGTACTCGGCCGATATAATGAACATGGTCCGAGCCATAACCAAATCTCCGGTCGACTACGTCTCTCAAGGAGCCGAACGCGTCCATAACCTCAGAGTACTGGGCCACCCTGACCAAACTCTTCTCGACGAAATCGCCGATCTATATCACCAACATCGTCAGTACTTGGTGAGCATCATCTTTGGAGCAACATCATAAATGGCTCCCAACGCAGTTTCTCCCCAATCCCGAATTAAGCCCCGCTCCCTCAGAGTGGGGTACTACAACGCCAACAGCATTGACGGTCAACGCACCGAACTGGCACACTTCGCCAGCAATAACGAATTAGACGTTTTCCTCATCCAGGAAACGTTTCTCAAACCCACAGGCGTAACCCCAACCTCCCCAACTACGGTCTAATTCGCAACGACCGTACTAGTGGCCCTCAAGGTGGCACACTCATTTATTACAAAAGTCCCTCCACTGCATCCCACTTGATCCCCCCGTGGATTTGAGCAACATTGAGGTTTCGGCCTGCAGGCTAGCAATGACGGGACACATCCCAATCACCATCCTCTCAGCTTACCTTTCCCCACTAAGGAGCTTCTCTCCACAGACATTAAACATCTCCTACAAATTGGGGAATCCGTCCTTCTGGCGGGTGACCTCAACGCCAAGAGCACCCTCTGGCACTGCAATTCGACCAACCCGAAAGGCAGAGCACTGGAGAGTATTCTGGAGTGCTCTGAATTTGATATAATAGCCCCAACCGAACCCACCCATTATAGTCACCTTAACGACAACCACAGACCCGACATACTCGACATAGCGCTTGTAAAGAACGTAAGCCTCCGCCTGCGTTCTGTGCAGGTGCTACAAGAGTTGACCTCCGACCACAGACCTGTGATCATGGATTTCGTTCCCCAATTAGGCCCCAACGACACAGGTCCTAACGCCCCGATGAGGATGGAAACGGACTGGCGCCTCCTGGGCGCCAAGCTCGCGTCCACCACATCCAGTGATCTCTCCGCGATCCCAGCCAATATTGTCACCCCCGAGGAGACTAGGGCGGCGGTCCGCTCCCTCACCAATCACCTACAACACGTCGTGAGCGAAAGCTCAAGGGAGGTGCCAGTGACTGTACCCAGCTACTGCCACATCCCTGACGACGTACGGTGTGAGGTGAGGAAGCGGAACGCAGCCTTAGAGCTTGCGCAACCGATCCCAGCCCGGATCGGCGGCGTCTGGCGCGTTTCCTCCAAAGGGAGGCCAAACGCCGCATAAAAGGGGCCGTCGATGCGAGCTGGGAAAACCACCTCAGTGACATAAAGCCGACCCACATGGCCTTCTGGCAACTATGCCGCTCCTTCAGAAGGGGCGATGTAGTCTCCATGCCTCCGCTCGACCGTCCAAATCAACGCCCGGCGTTCGATGACGACGAAAAGCGGAACTACTTGCCGACAGCCTGGAATCTCAGTGTTCGCTCGACACAGTCCCGGTAAATCCTGCCCAACTCATTAGGGTTAACGAGCTAGTCGAAAGTAGGAACTCTATCCCACCGCCGACACCAAACTCGCGACCAACATTCGCCAACACCGACCCGGACGTCGACGCGCCGCCCGACCCCTCGCCCCGGTGCGGACAGAAGAAGTCGTCTCACTGATCAAGGCACTCAAAATACGAAAAGCCCCCCGGAGGGGACAGAATCCCCACCCGACTTCTCAAAATGCTCCCTGAGCATTTGATCCAAATACTCACTGCCATCTTTGATGCCGCCTTTCGCAACTGCCTGTTTCCACAAGAGTGGAAGGAGGCAGTAGTGATGGCATCCACAAACCCGGCAAGCCCCCAAAGACCCTGCTTCCTACCGACCCATCAGTCTCCTTAGCACTGTGGGAAGGTATACGAGCGCATTGTGCTCGATCGACTTCGCCTAGTGGCCCACCAACAACACCTGATTCCCGAGGAGCAATTCGGCTTCCGCACTAGGCATAGTTGCCTCCACCAAATACTCCGCATCACGGAGCACATTCATGATAAAGCCAGACACGGCTTCCCCACCGCTGCCCTCTTCTTCGATGTAGAGAAAGCATTCGACAAGGTGTGGCACAACGGCTTGCTTTTCAAGCTGTACAAACACAATGTGCCCACACAGCTCGTGCACATCATTCGAGACTTCCTGTCGAACCGCGGTTTCCGCTACCCCTCACAGGTGATACGCACCTTGCAGGCCGCCGCCGACGAACTCGGCGCGTGGTTCAGCTGGTGGCGTATCACCATAAACCCCATAAAAAGCCAGGCCATATTCTTCAATGTGGGCAAACGCCCCATTGAACCCCCCACCCAAGTCAAGATGGCTTCTCAGCCCATCCCATGGACTGATAAAGCCAAATACCTAGGAGTGATCCTTGACAGGAAACTGACCTTCATCCCACACGTAAATGCGGTACGTGCGCGAGCCGCATTCGCGTTAGGCCAGCTCCATTGGCTCGTTAACAGAAAAAGTAAACTGTCCATCCGTAATAAGATTAGGATCTTCACCACGTGTGTTAGGCCGATAATGACTTACGCTTCGCCCGCATTCGCCCACATTCTGCCCGGCCGAATTAAGCGACTGCAAGTTGTTCAAAATAAATTTCTCCGTCATATACTCGGTGCCCCATGGTACGTTCGCAACCGCAACCTCCATGTGGACACCGACATGCCGACCATCAGGCACTTCATTCAGATGAACAGCAGGCGCTATTTCGACCGAGCAGCCAACCACCCAAACCCGCTAATCCGCTTAGCATCCATTTACACTCCATTCGATCGAGCGAAATGGAGACGCCCGCGCTCTGTCCTGAACGACCCAGACGACGCGATCACATTGGCCATTAAACGTAAGCACGAGTTATTGAAACTCACACACGATACAAGACCGCGCTTCCGTCCTCGCCGTCGAGGACCTCGCCGCGCCCCCGCCCTCCCGACCCTGTCAATATCAACCCGAGTGTTGATGCAAACTCTGACGTCCCCGCGGACGTCACGAGCTAGGATACAAAAATCATTCCCTAATCGATGATGTCTCTGTCCTCTCCCAACGACCGCCCTGAGCCGAGGTCCGTACCCCACTCGGGGTGCCCTCAGCGTGGTCGTTTAAATTAAACGGGCTGGAGCGCCTAAAGCGTTCACCCGGAAGACCGGTGTAGCTGAATAAGCCGACTCGCGTCAGGCTATCAGCGGTAGCCATACAAAATTAATTTGGAACGGAACATATTTGGTGCGGAGTGTGTGCCGAACGGATCTAACACAACGTAACATAATCGAATCAAACTAAACCAAAACAACAACAATGACCGGTCGCGGCAAGGGAGGCAAAGGTCTTGGAAAGGAGGAGCGAAACGTCACAGGAAAGTTCTTCGTGACAACATCCAGGGTATCACGAAGCCTGCCATTCGCCGTTTGGCACGCAGAGGTGGAGTGAAGCGTATCTCCGGTTTGATATACGAAGAAACTCGCGGTGTGCTTAAAGTGTTCCTCGAGAACGTAATTCGTGACGCCGTCACGTACACAGAGCACGCCAAAAGGAAAACTGTCACCGCTATGGACGTCGTGTACGCTCTGAAACGACAGGGACGCACGCTCTACGGTTTCGGCGGTTAAGTCTCTCATGATGAATGCGTAAATCGTCCGTCCGTCCGTCAGCCCGTTCGTTTCGTTCGTTCGATCGTACGTCGTCAGTCACTTGAGCGTGAGCGAATCTCGCATTGTACGCGAAAATTGAACATGCGAATACCTATTGTAAGATCATAATCAATAAATACAACGACACAAATATTATATAATGCGTACAATGTGAAGGCCGCGCACAAAAAATAAAATAAAAACAACAACGACGACAACAACGGCGGCGGCGGCGGCGGCGACGACGACGACGACGACGACGACGACGACGACGACGAGGAGAACTAGGACGACGTTCTGCGCGCCATGTGACGACTGTAACACACCGAACGACAAAAAGGCCCTTTTCAGGGCCGCAAATTGTTCATTATAATTACATAATATAATCATATTATGTGTGTACCTAAGTTTCTAATCGATAAAATAATGAATTCTACTTCTTGTATTACTTCAAATATTAATACGTAGGTTGGTAATTTTAATGATAATTATTGATCATGTACTTCCAGCCGACTTGACGATATGTGTATATTCTTCGTGTGTGAGACACCCCCTCTCCCCGAACGCTACGAGAAGGAAATGCATGACTTATGATACTTATGTTTCGCGTTGTATGTCGAAATTGAGCGAAAACAGAGTGAATAAAAAAAATAAATAAACCTAAAACTAACAATTGAATAAAGACATTATTCATTATCACGCAAGTTATAATAGTAACTGATTTAGTTAGTTCTATTTTAAATAATATAAATAGATAGGTAAGCGATACGATAACTTCTACTATTTGTTCTTAATAATAATGACTGACTGACTTACTGACTCGACTAGTTCGCTTTATTATTATTAAGTAACCAAGTACCTATGTACCCAGGGGTAGGTACGCACCTACAGTGTGCACTGTACACTTAGTTAATGTACTCGTATGTGTATTTATTGTACGTATTGAACTAAACATAATAATATTGCGTTAGGTATATTATATATTATTACATTATAATATTATATAAAAATTGTAAATTATTAACGATACTCTGATCTGAATGTGTACTTATTTATGTATGTATGTATGATGTATGTGCGTTCGTGAGTGTTAGTGGTTCTCTAAAATTTATACTTAACGCACAGACACACAGACAGGCACAGACAGGCAGACAAATTATTTAAACATTCAATAATTCCGTCCATCATTGCTAAACAACGTAGGCCACCCCGATAGCCAGCCAGCCAGCCAGAGAGACAGCAAGCCGACCGACGCCACTAACTAATTAAATTATATTATATTATTATTATTCAATTATCAAAATCACACACACATTTTTTTTTCTTTTTGCTTCCACGCACTTCGCCTCGCGCCCGACTGCCCGACTGATGCTGCGCTCGCTGCTGATGCTGCTGCTGCTGCTCGTGGTGCCGCTGACGTGTGTGTGCGCGTTTGTGTGTGTTTTACCACCCTCTCATTTGTGTGTCGTTTTAATGTTAGGAAATGTTGATGAGCAATTATTATTGTTTCAATTATATAACGTTATACATTTAGCCATTTATTTGAATAACAATCAGCACTCCATTGTTTCGTATTTTAGAGATATATAACTTTTAAACATGACTACACGTGAACACGTTACCGAGTGGCGAAAATAAACAACTTTACTCAGATAACGGACGATCATATCGTGTATATATGTTTTGAGATAAATAAATCAGTTCATGGGGAATGAGGGCGCATAAACGTTTAATTGATGAATATATGAAAACAATGTTAAAATTCAATTTAAACAGACTGATGTTCGTGAAAAGTTCCAACTGTTCGTACGTGAAATCGTCTCGCGCCGCAAAGGCTCTCCTTACGGTATAGCCGCGTGTCAGCTAATGAAAATTTCTACCAACCTAGTGGCGACATCTGACGTCGTGTGAACTCTTTTGTATTGTATTTAAAAACAATTGCAGCATTTTAATATAATAATAATACTACTTACTACTACATACTTGTACTACTACTATTAATATTATTGTAAAAATAATAATAATATTATTACTACTATAATAATTATTATTATTATCATCGTTGTGGTGGAGTGTATGTTGCGCGCGTATTGTTGTGCATAATTTGAGAAAAACAACCAAAAAGAAAAAATATGGCAGACACAGCTGTTGCAACCGAAGCCCCAGCACCGGCAACCCCGGCAAAGAAACCTACCGCGAAGGCGGCCGCTGCAGGCGCTGCCGCAAAGAAGCCCAAAGCTAAACCTACACATCCGAAGACATCAGAAATGGTGAACAATGCTATAAAGAGCTGAAGGAACGAAGCGGATCATCGTTGCAGGCAATCAAGAAATACATCGCCGTCCAGTACAAAGTGGACGCTGAAAAATTGGCACCTTTCATTAGAAGATATTTGAAGAGCGCCGTCGAATCGGGCACACTTATACAAACAAAAGGCAAGGGCGCTTCTGGATCTTTCAAACTTGAATCAAAATCTGCAGCGTCGAAAAATCAAAAATCAGCCGGCGGTGTCGGCGGCGGCAGCGGTGGCAGCGGTAGCAGCGGCGCAGGCGGTGGACCTGGAAGAAAAGCCGGATCGAAGGGCAACACTGCGAGCGGCGCGCTGCGCGTCGGCCGGTGGTAAATCTAAGAAGGCGACAGCGGCGGCGGCGAGCAGCAGATCTAAAAGCCGCGGCGCTGCTGCCGCTGCAGGTGGTGGGGCGAACGCGTCGTCATCGTCCGCAACGTCGCCGGCTAAATCGAAATCTTCATCTTCCTCGGCCGCCGCCGCCGCCGCGAGAGACAAGAAAGCCGCAGCTGCCAAAAGAAGCCGGCGACCGCAGCGAAAAAAGCTGCAGCACAGGGTAAGGCCAAAGCGCAGCCGCACCGAAGGCCAAGAAATCCGCCAAACCGCCAACCAAGAAACCTAAAGCTCCTAAGCCCAAGAAGGCGGCCGCCTCGGCCTCTGCGAGAAA
>NW_023592992.1:0-28424 GCF_014839805.1 Manduca sexta
TGTTGGGCACGGTCCTCCTCTACTACTGAGAGGGAATAAGCCTTAGTCCACCACGATGGCCTAGTGCGCGTTGGTAGACTTCACACACCCTCGAAAATTCCTAATAGAATTTGTGGTATGCAGGTTTTTTCACGATGTTTTCCTTCACCGTTAAAGCAAGCGATAATTCACAAAAAATACACACATAATTTTTTTAGAAACGTCAGAGGTTTGTGCCCTTGGGATTTGAACCTACGGACATTCGTCTCGGCGCCCAATTAGGCACAACGTTCCACAACCAATTAGGCCATCGCCGCTGTATAAAATATATTACCTAAGTACGATATCATGTTTATAATGTTCGATTATTTTTTCAGTTTTACACTAAGTGACTTTATATCACGTCAAATGGCATGGATATGGTTATTATGGCTATTGTCACAAACGTGGATTACGATACATATTTGGACCCCGAAAGCCGAACGTTTAGCTTCTACAGAGAAATTGTATGTTCTTCCTATGTATAACGGGCTACTTATTGATCAAAGTATGGCGCTCAACAGAAGAGACGACCAAAAGGATGTAAAGACTGAGGTTTGTATCGTATATCAAGTTGAATGATTAACCCACTTGTTCTTACTCTATTGACCTGTTTCACAATTCTTGAGTAAATACTATTCGTCGTTTCAATGTATAAGCCGACCAAATACAAAAATCAGACAAATCTTCTCAAATAAATGGTAGTAAAATGGGTACTATCTACATTAGCTCTTTAATATGATAACTGTAAAATGAAAATTGCTTGAGACTTGTGAAACTTAACCTAAATTGTTATTTCTTGTAGTCAATATTATGCGACAAAATGGAATGGCAACTTATTTATTAATTTGACTGAGTATTCGTAAAAGGCGATTAAGAAATATAGGAATCGATGACCTATCCTTACAGCACTTTATTATTTTTACACAGTAAATAAACCATGTGAACCACATGAGAAGTATATATAACACCTTAAATCCCTTTTACTAGCAAGGTAAAAGATTAATATTAATATTTTAATTTTCAGGATCTTGCCGAAATAGAAAGGAAAAAGGAGATGAATACTACGAAACTATTTCTGTTCATACGGATAATACAGGTTCTTCACCAAAAGCAGTAAAGTCTTCTGACTCGATTACAAGAATATACGCTTGCGCTACTATGTGGCACGAAACTAAAGACGAAATGATGGAGTTCTTGAAGTCTATCCTGCGGTTGGACGAAGACCAGTGCGCTCGACGTGTGGCTCAGAAGTATTTGCGCGTGGTCGATCCCGATTACTACGAATTCGAGAGTAAGTTATGTCGCATACAATATTGTATAATATTTGTAACCGGCAAAATCACATATTACTAATTTTATTTGTTTCCCTTTCAGCTCACTCTACTTGGACGACGCTTTCGAAATATCAGATCATAGTGACGACGATTCTCAGGTGAACCGTTTCGTTAAACTTCTAGTCGACACGATTGACGAAGCCGCATCGAATGTGCATCAGACAAATATCCGAATTCGCCCTCCGAAGAAATATCCCGCACCGTACGGTGGCCGCCTGACTTGGGTATTGCCAGGAAAAACGAAAATGATTTGTCACTTGAAAGATAAGGCAAAGATTCGACACAGGAAACGTTGGTCTCAGGTAGTCCTTGGATGACTAGTATTTAACTGTAACTGTTTTTTAGAAAATGTCGTACAATACAGGTTCTTAATATTTAATTTTTCTAGGTGATGTACATGTACTACCTTCTGGGCCATCGCCTAATGGAATTGCCTATACCCGTGGATCGTAAGGAAGTTATGGCCGAAAACACATTTTTGCTTACACTTGATGGAGATATTGATTTCCAACCCCATGCTGTCCGGCTACTTATTGATTTGATGAAAAAGAACAAAAATCTGGGAGCAGCTTGTGGTCGTATTCACCCTGTTGGCTCTGGTAAATATCTGCACGATATTTCATAATTATAATAAAAATAGTGAGCTGACCCTGATTTATGGCTAAACTTTTTTTCTATGACATTATTGATAAATATGCATAAATACTCCTCTTTAATCACTCTGTCCCTTGGTAAAATCCACTTGAAAATCGGTGCGGTAGGTTTTGAGTTTATCGCGTTATGACATAGATGTAGCGAGCGGACTATTATTTATATGTAACGATTGAGATAAAATAACAATAGTTTTCATAAATATTATCATATGCAATAGAACTATGCTTCAGCTATAAAATATATATATCTATTTCAGGTCCTATGGTGTGGTATCAACTATTCGAATATGCTATTGGTCATTGGCTGCAAAGGCGACTGAACACATGATCGGCTGCGTACTCTGTAGTCCGGGATGCTTCTCCCTCTTCAGGGGAAAGGCGCTCATGGACGACAACGTCATGAAGAAATATACACTGCGATCTGATGAGGCCCGGCATTACGTACAGTACGATCAAGGTTCGTAGGACCAAGAAGAGTTTTAACAGCTCAGCGTAAATTTTAAAGGTTACTCAACATTTATTTTTATAACAGGGGAAGATCGATGGTTATGTACGCTTTTGCTACAAAGAGGTTACCGAGTAGAATACTCAGCTGCATCCGACGCCTACACCCACTGTCCAGAAGGTTTCAGCGAGTTTTACAACCAACGTCGTCGATGGGTGCCTTCGACTATAGCTAACATTATGGACTTGCTTGTGGACTGCAAACATACGATCAAAATCAACGACAACATATCTACCCCCTACATTGCTTACCAAGTACGTGCCAAGACAATTCATTTTTTTTTGTTTTAGTATTAGAATTTGGTACATTTTTTGGTACCACGACTGGAGTCGTCAACTTGCTGAAATTCGACGATCTATTTTAATATATTTTGAACCCATATTGTACATAAGCTTTTTTGTCTGTTTTATTTATCTCCTTCTTATATGAATATATTATGTCAAATCTTACATACCTTTATCCGCACAATGTGCTTAAAAAGGGGTTCAAAACTTTTTCTTAACGTATTTATAGATATATTGTAAGATTTGCTTAATCTCTGACAGTTTAATTAAATCCTACGTATTTTATTATATTATAATAATAATAATAATATCAGCCCTGTATTATATACTTGCCCACTGCTGAGCACGGGCCTCCTCTACTACTGAGAGCGACGATACTACTTTTATTATATTGATTAATAATAATTGTTAATTAAAATCTTCTTACATTACAGATGATGTTGATGGGTGGTACGATCTTGGGCCCCGGCACTATATTCCTTATGTTGGTGGGTGCTTTCGTGGCAGCTTTTAGAATTGACAACTGGACCTCCTTTGAATACAACCTCTATCCCATTGCGATTTTCGTGTTCGTTTGCTTCACAATGAAATCAGAATACCAGGTTCGTAATCAATTTATATTCGTAAGTAATATTAGTATAATAGAGAGACTGTTGCTTTAACTAATTTATTTTTCAGCTCCTGGTGGCACAAATATTGTCAACGGCATATGCTATGATAATGATGGCTGTAATCGTGGGTACCGCTCTTCAGTTAGGGAGGACGGTATAGGATCGCCGTCGGCCATTTTCTTGATATCACTTTCGAGTTCATTCTTTATAGCGGCTTGTTTACATCCACAAGAGTTTTGGTGTATCGTTCCCGGTATTATTTATCTGTTGTCTATACCTTCTATGTACTTGCTTTTGATTTTGTATTCTATTATAAATCTGAACGTAGTATCATGGGGTACTCGTGAAGTACAGACAAAGAAAACTAAAAAGGTAAGTCGGATGACAGTAGTTCGGTTGAATTCGGTTTGGAAAATGGAATGAAAATTATCAATATACCGAACTTTTCAGGAAATTGAGCAAGAGAAAAAGGAAGCAGAAGAGGCAAAAAAGGCAAAACAAAAATCTCTTGGGCTTCCTTCAAGGTGTGAACAGTAATGAAGAAGAAGGATCTATAGAATTTTCGTTCGCCGGTCTTTTCAAGTGTCTATTGTGTACACATCCTAAAGGAAATGAGGAGAAAGTACAACTCCTGCATATAGCGTCCACCCTTGAGAAATTAGAGAAAAAGTTGGAAGTCGTTGAGAAGTGAGTTAAATTACTTTGTTTAGATATTCATGTTACATGTGTAAGATATTTCATTTAAAAAAATATATTTTATTACTTTTCAGAGCTGTTGATCCTCACGGCATAGCCAGAAGCAGAAAATTGTCTTTAGGACACCGGGGTAGCACCAATGGTGATCATCAACTAAACCCGCTGGCTGAAGGGCCAGAGGAAGAAAATGATTCAGATTCTGATACTGGCACCTTGTCTACGGAACCTAGAGTAAGAGAAAAAAAACGAAAGCCTAATTTTTGCACATTTTCCACTAATATTTATAAATAGTAAAATGTTTTAGTCAATGTTAAAGCCTATATACTTCATATTATTGATGGTGTAATATATGCAATAATAGAATAGTCTACACTTGATTCTGCGGCAAATGTTAAATTTAAAGCTTCCTTTTCTATTTTAGGAAAGGAGAGACGATCTCATAAATCCCTACTGGATTGAGGACCCTGATCTGAAAAAAGGAGAAGTAGACTTTTTAAGTCCACCTGAAATTCAATTCTGGAAAGATCTCCTTGACAAATATTTATACCCTATTGATGAAGACAAAGATGAAAAGGTAAATTAAGTGGCTTAAATAGAGGCGGAGGCTAATATCGAGACATTATGATCGTATCAGTAAAAAAAATGTTCTAGGCCTTCATTACTTTTTTTTTAATACACGAACAAAGTTTTGAAAAAATTCAAATGGACATAATATAATATATATAATAATGAACATATAGTATAAACAACAACTCTATAAAAAGTCTTACTAAGAGAATTTCACTATTTAAATGAAACAACACTTCGGTTAATAATAAGTTTGAAAAGAAATAACGAGCCACTAAGTACTTACTACTGTCTCGATGCATCTAAATTCTTGGCAAATTTTAAAAAGTATTTTTTTTTGTTATTCTAACGAGTTTTTATTTCAGGTATACAATGAATGTTAAATATTTCTTACGTAATACTAAACTTTACTCTTCCCCAAATTTTAGGCACGTATTTCGAGAGATCTGAAAGAATTGAGAGACTCGTCTGTATTTTCATTTTTCATGATCAATGCTCTTTTCGTTCTCATTGTATTCTTACTGCAATTGAACAAGGACAACATTCACGTTAAATGGCCCTTCGGAGTTAAAACTAACATTACATATGATGAGGTTTCACAAGAGGTAATGTGAGAATCCACTACAGAGCGATCGACATTCAAAGATGACTAGGGACCAGAGCCACTAGGCACCCGCTCTCATTCACAAGCGACAATCCCAGTCACCCTTGAAAGTTGATGCAATTATATTAAATATTTCGTGTTTTATGAAATTTTACAGGCTCGCATTGCAGGCGATCTGCTTGAACTTCGCAATAAATCAGTATTCGCATTTGTTATGTTCAATGCTTTATTTATATTGATAGTATTCTTATTACAACTCAATAAAGATCAACTCCACGTCGTTTGGCCTTTGGGAGTAAAGACAAACATTACCTACATCGAGGAGACAGGCGAGGTATTGCCAAATATTACCACAGAATGTGTGTCACTTCACAAGTCTAACGACCTCCTTCTAACCGGTCTGTCTTGGGATGGCACACCAGCATGGAGACCCGGACACACAGAAATTTAATAACTGTGGCGGCACATTGTTGGTTTCACATTCTAATAAATATCCAAACCCTTAATAGATGTCCTTAACTTTGCTACTTGAAATCGATGAAGTAACAAAATTCTTTCTTCCAACCCTAAATTGTAAAATTAAACTGAATACATTATTATTATCAGTGGGACGCGGCAATCTGTTGTAAGACTTTATAATATGCCCGACTGATGCACTCTTCCCAATCCGATACAACGAGGAGTTAATTAACGCCTCTTTCTGTCTTTCTATTCTGTCTATTAAGGTGGCGGAATTTCTTTTCTTCGATTAAACAAGGTTGCAGGGTCACCGGTATCCTCTGTACATAATATCTACACACCTCGTGGTGACGTTTAACATTGTATTCAATTATTTGTTATCGAAATATATCATTCAAAATTGTTTAAATTTCATTGACGGTATTGTGTGTAACTGCAAGTCGTGTTTACACTTTTCAGTCATAAAGTGTATTTCAACACATAATTATCACAGTATTATAAATTCACTAAGTGTTTCATAGTTCAACGAATGTTGCGTTAAACTTCATTTATGCACCAACACACTACACGTCATATAACAGCAGTATTGTTTCTTTATATTTATTTAAATACGACTATGTAAATATGTATTACTTTTATTTTAAAGTTTTTCCTTTCTGAGTGGATATTTAGAAACGTTACTGCTATCGTAATTCATTTTTCTGTATTCATAGTGTTTATGTATAACTATGTATGATCATACTGCACTGTGAAATTAATATTTGTTGATCTAACACAGTGTCATATTGTTAAAATTATTAATTTGCTATTGCAGGTGCTCATATCAAAAGAATATCTACAATTGGAACCTATTGGTCTCGTTTTCGTATTTTTCTTTGCGTTGATCTTGGTAATACAGTTCACCGCTATGTTGTTCCATAGATTTGGAACTATTTCGCACATATTGTCATCTACAGAACTGAACTGGTTCTGTACGAAGAAGGTAAATACTAACTTATCTAACGATATACTAATATTTATATACTAATTATATTTATGTTTCTGACACAATATTTGTATTTCAGTCGGACGACTTATCTCAGGATGCATTATTAGATAAGAATGCAATAGCAATAGTAAAAGACTTACAGAAACTAAACGGTCTAGATGACGATTACGATAATGACTCAGGATCGGGACCGCACAATGTGGGTAGAAGGAAAACAATTCACAACTTGGAGAAAGCTAGGCAGAAGAAGAGGAACATAGGAACGCTTGATGTGGCCTTCAAGAAACGGTTCTTTAATATGAATGCTAATGATGGACCAGGTAACGAGAATTTAGTGCTATTAATTTAACCAACCACCTTGAATGTGCCCATATATACATAGGTCATATTTTTGTCTCCTACATACGGTTGCTTACCTAATTTATTCGTAAAATAATTACTATTTTAGTAGCAACAAAGGTCATTTTACAAATGACTACTGTTTCCACCGCAAAGGTAATGTTGTAGTATTGGCTTTCCTTGATTGACTGAGTTTGTTTTTTTTTATTTTTAATATCGTTAATTAATTTTTGACAACTTTCTTCTATACATTCATTACCTACTAGTGGAAACTGTTGGATTAAGAACCTCAATGTTTATTTTTTTTAGTCATAATTTGTTCTGTACTTTTCTTAAATAAATAAATAGTTGATTATAGTTTAGTCTCATAGTGATGTGCTTGCGCAAAATAATACAATAATGTACTGAAGCTCTACTAACAATGAATTAAAAAACATTAATATTTTAAATAACTAAAGATATCGTAACATCTCTTTAATTAAACTCATGTATTATAGGTACACCTGTTCTTAATCGCAAGATGACCCTTAGACGAGAAACGCTGAAGGCTTTAGAGACTAGACGCAACTCAGTGATGGCGGAGAGAAGAAAATCACAAATGCAGACCCTAGGTGCTAATAACGAATATGGAGTTACTGGAATGGTTTGTACAAGACAACCTCAATAACAATGTTCATACGATAGGTTACAGGTCAGCGTAATGGCTACCATTAGGGGATGTAACATAAAACTTGTTGGGGGTCACAATCATATTTTGACTCCAATCAGCATATTGTAGAAAGGAACACTAACCAAATTGTTGGACCAAAAAAGAGAATTATATAACATAAAATCTGATTATGAGATACTCTATATTATCTTTTACCATGTTACAGCTGAACAACAACCTTGGACCTCGTCATAGGCCGTCGAACGCTAATATTTCAGTAAAAGATGTGTTCGCGGAACCTAATGGAGGACAAATAAATCGAGCATACGAAGCTTCGTTAGGCGACGATGACGACACCAACTCAATGAGACTACAGCCAAGACAAAACCAAGTTTCGTTCCAAGGCAGATTCTAAGTGTCAAAAATAATGAGATTTTTTGTAGATAGTAACTTAGATTGTAAAAATATTCTCATAATTCATGAAACATCTTTTACTTTTTTTATACGAACAATGTATGCTTGTGATATTTTATTTTTCGTGACACGGTACTTTGTATAAACAGTCACAGAATAAAAACCATTATAGGAATTACAACTTTATTGTTAGATAGACGTAATAACAATTTACACTGCCAATTTATACTCTTTTATACTCCTTAATAGTTTTTAACAATAAAAACATCCAAAATTGTTAATAAATAAGATTTAATAGAATTTTGGTTTTGATTATTTCGAATGGCTTACCAATACAGAATTATGACAGGGGAATTCTAGACATTAAAGAAAAGAAAATGTTCTTCAGAGTTGACACCTTATAAAATTATAACAATAAAGAATGTTTACCTAATTCTCTAAAAATGAGACAAATTCCGTAAGCTTGAACAGTTGGTCTTCACTGGATGTATGTAGAGGCGCAGGCTGCGCCGGCGGCAGTGGATTGATGGTGATGCCGTCGTTACTTATCGTCCATTTCCGGTCCCGACAGCTGTGCAGAGCAGCATCCCGACTGAGCCCGGTCATGGACACCAATGTGTCAAGTGATATGGAACTATAGGAGCGGCCAATCAAATTCAAAGTCCTTTCTCTGACTTTTTCTGAAATTAAATATAACTTCATTATTCAACTATTTTAAATTAAAATATAATTAATTTCATATCAGTTTGGATTTTTTATATGGACCAGCAAGAATTACCTTAATTATTTTAGAAAAACATTGTTATTTGTACTTTTCATAGACAATATTTTCATAGACTTTTAAGTGTCTGAGAAGATGTACTGTTAGGCAAGAAATAAGTAATTAAAAAAAAGTTTTTATTACTAATTGAATCTTTTTATGAATGCAAATAATCTTTTGTAGTGTCTAAGATCTGTTATGTTTTAATAGTTCTATATTACAATAGTCTCAGGTCTATCCACATTATATAAACTGATACTTGAACTAGGGTGAATTTTTGGATATAATGCCTATATGAATTTTATTAAGAATTTTCCACATTCAATCTATTTCTCACCTTCTAATGCCCTGATGATATTTGCAACTGGTTCAGTCCAGTTGTAAGCAGCCAGTGTTTGGTAAGTTCCGGGTAGATCTTTCTTCCATAACTTTTGACCAACACTCCAAATTGCTGTTATTTCAGGATTGCTACTGGTTATGTTTTGTGGTATCCTTTTCCATAGGAATTTCGCATTACATCTGTGCAATATTAGGATTGTATTAACTTCATGTGGTATGTGGGGCTGAATTTTTGAGATGGGGCAGAAAAGGGGTCCACCTTAAACATTGTATCTATAAAATACATTTTTAGGAGGCTGTATATCATTTTGGAAGTTGTTAAGAACTCCCTTTATAAATTTAAAAAAAAATGTAGTCATGACGAAAGTGGGCAATTTATGCAAAAACATTTTTCTATGCCAATCAATCCTGTTACAAGTATAAAAAAAATTATTGGAATTATTAAATGCTTGAGTACTTTTAAGGTTAGAAATTGCAAAAAAACTTTCTTCATACAATTTGTAGGAAATGGGACTGCAATTCATTTTTAAGCATCACAAAATTGAGGACATAAGGACAAGTTTCTATTTTTAAATGCTTTTATTTTACATATTTTGCTGCCCAAATACGTTAAGCCAATGTTAGTGCATATAGTTGGAATACTAGTACTCACAAATCATTTTGATATAAATATATGGCGAGTAGTTGAGCGTATGTCGACGGTGATGCTATACCATTCGGCGCCTGATAAACAGTAATAAAATTATATTATTTAAATTTCGAGCAATATAAGCAACAGATAGCTTTTAATAAACACAAAAATAATATGAGACTCGTTACCTCTAACTCCTGTTTTTCTAGATCTCCACAAAGTTTATCAAAATTTGTTATCATTGTAAAGCCCTTTTATATTTTCCTTATTGAATATTTTACCGGGTAAGAATTAATAACTTACAATCACAACAATATTTATTTAAAAACACGATATAATATCAGAATTCGGAAATGCAGCTTTTGCCATAAAATCTCATATTAACAAGTCAGTTGTCACTTGTCACATAACAGTGTCTAGATCAGTGTTGCCAGGGCCCTTGAGTCGTAAGTTACGTTTCGTTTCCTGAAATGTTACATTTTTGCTGCAAAAGTTACATTATTGTTTTTTTTTAATTTCCGCGTTTTTGGGCAAGCATTTCTATAGCTACGAAACCACGGGGACTCGCGAAGTAGGAAACGTGCGTGCGCACACTCAAGCAAAATCAAGTTTTGATATGTGCAAGATACGTTTTTCATTTTCTCATGGCGAGCCATCTCTAAGTGTGATATGGAGTGAAATATTTTTTAGACCCGCCAGTTTTAGGTGCG
This sequence comes from Manduca sexta, assembly GCF_014839805.1. Lineage (NCBI taxonomy): Eukaryota > Metazoa > Arthropoda > Insecta > Lepidoptera > Sphingidae > Manduca > Manduca sexta. Next base: position 10,565 of record NW_023592992.1, read on the forward strand.
TTCAATTTGGATGCGTTGAATAGAAACGCGTTCGTAAACTGTTTACAATAAAAATTTTGTATTACGAATCTCGTTGTTCTCAAAAGTTACGAAAATTACCTTAAATATAAAAATTACTTACATGTTACGCGAGGGGGTCAAAAGTAACGAAAAATGTAAGAAATGTAACCTTCTGGCAACACTGGTCTAGATCTAGACAAAAAAATACTGTCTGTCAACTGTCAAGTGTCATTTGCAATGTTTCCACATACGATTTTATTTTTTTACCGATTTAAAAAAAACGAGGAGATTATTCTTCATTAATTAACATTTTCTCGAAGGTTTTGAAAAATCCCTAGTATGGGATACAACACTACAAAAATTGCATTTTATTTGTCCGACAGAATCCCTCTGGTGAAAAAAATTATTGCTAAAGTGCAAGAAAAAGTATCCGTCGAAAAGTATAAAATTATGGTGGCGCCTCCGTAACAGGTGGGTAAATTTATATGTTTGCCGGCAAACATTCCGATGCTTTAGGTGTAGCTTGTAACAAAAATTCTTATTAGAAATGGCGTTTGTTGATTTATTTGTGTATTCCTTTACAATCAAATCGTTTTCGACGTTAGAACATAGAGAATTTTTGGAGAATTGATAAATTATTTAAAATTATTAAATGCCTAAAATATATAAATATTACACAAAAAAGTATACATACTAAAGTAGTGTTTAGTTGTCTATTTGAGTCGGTTTTTATCTGAGGTTTTTACTTTTGTAAAGGTATTCTGGGTCATACATCCTAGAACCTAAGTTATTTAAAAATAATTATATACAAAAATAACGCAGACACGGAATGTCAATGTTATTCACTCCCGCCATTCTACCAATTGTGTGAACATGTGTGTGTATTGCCAGCTTATTATAAAAAAAGCTATGACGCAGAAATCCTCAAGTTGGGTAATTTAGATTAGAACTGTATACATCCTGCATCAGCTGACCGAGCGAGCCGCAGGGGCGAGTTTTACGCTTGAACATTTATTGCTGGCGAGCGCCAGAAATAAATGTTCAAGCGTAAAACTCCTCTGCGTACAATTTTATCAAAAAAAGTAACTTTGACGAAACTGAGCAGTAGCTAATTTATAGTCAAAGAGCATAACTTTAAAAATTGTAACCATTTTTACCTCAAAATCGTATTACAAAGTTATAAATTTCAACCATTTTTTTAGACTACAATTTTAGCTTTTATCATATTCTAACAATTTTAAGGCTAAAGGAACGTGCCCGATGAAAGCTTTGTAGTCCGGTTACCGGTGGCCAATCTAAATTTTTACGATATGAATACTTTACACTGACGTAAAATATAAAAAAAGTGAAAAATAACAATTAATTTGTTGATAATGCATTGTTGTATAATATCTGTATTACCTAACACATAAAAATATACAATTCAAATGATGAAAAATTCTATTACGTTACCAAGAATGGTAGGGGAAAGGAAGGCAAAACGAACCACTTAACAAAAAACAGGTATAGAAACGAAACTATTAATTTTATTAAACTTCTTTTAAGTAAAAGTAATGAACATTATTAGCTCTATATTATGTACGAATCAAGCTTTGATAAAATCACAGGCAACAAAGATATTAGACGATTTCTAATACCTTCAATATGTCCGTTTTACCTTCATGGGTTAGGCAAAACGGACCACACATGAAGGCAAAACGGACTTACATAAAATTAATTAGTCAGAACATATTTCACACAGAAATACTGTCTCATCATCCTCATCCGTGACTCCTGCGCAAGCGCAATGTGTCCATAGATGACATTTAGGACATTTTACCCAACCTCCGCTTGATTCTGAGTATAAATGAGAACAGTACAGGAACTTAGCGTCATCGTCGTCAGACGAACTATAATTTTTCTTTGTTTTTGTGCTTTTTATAACAGATTTCTTTCTTGCCTTTCCTTTTTTAGTTTTTTTTGTGTATTTTCACTTTCCTTCTTCCTAATTTTTCTTTTTTTGCTTTTATTTTTTTTAAGTTTTTGTGAAACTAAGTAATTTTTCAAATCTATCCAGTTTTTTCTCTGTTGCTTTATCAATATTTTGAGTTGACCTATATTTCTCCAAATTTCTCTTCAAAGCTGTCTTTGGTATCAGGAACAGAATAGCAGCCTTATTGAAGCCTATTTCTCCAGCAATCATTTTCTCAATTGAATTTTTTATGCTGGACTTATTCCAAGAATTCCGATTGGATTTTATTTTGTAATTATTTACGATCTAAAACCAAAGCAAAAGAGATTATTATGATGTTAAAAACATTATCTTCCCCTAATTTCATTGGAATTACACTAAAATTCTCGTTAGATACTTTATTGAAGGCAAAACGGCACCCCGGTCCATTTTGCCTGGGTCCGTTTTGCCTTTTTGCTATAAACAACAATAATCTAAAATTTGGAGATTATAAGTTGAGATAAAGTCTGCATACTTGGTTATTAGTTTAATCATATATCATTTCACACACAGTTATCATCAGAACACATTATAACATACCAAACCAAAGTGTAGGCTAAATGAAAAATGAAAATTTTAGATCAAAATCTAAAAAAAATAACTTACCTTGCTAAATCAGTGTTCGTGCGGTCGATAGAATTGAATACACTGACAGAGAGCGGGAATCTAGCGGCCAACATTTTGATGTGATAAAGTCATAGATGCGGTTACTCATTTAAAAATTATTAAGGTGGACCGTTTTGTCAACAGGGTCCGTTTTACCTTCCTTTCCCCTATCTTACTTACGTTCCATGGTTATGGGTTAGTTATACTTATAAATTCGAAAATTACAAATAAAAGGTGACTTAGAACTTTTTAGTACTCATAATATCTAGTAGGAATTAGCAAAATATTTTAATTACCTACTAGTGGATATTATTAAGTATAGTAGCCAACTGAATAGCTAAACTACAGTATCCCATTCTTAGTTAAAAATCCGTCAGTTCGTTCCGATAATTGATGTTTCGCATTCCTGAGTCAGCTTATATGATATGCCCTCAGTGAGATTTGAATTAATTAAATAAATAAATATATACGTAAACTCTGGCCACGGTCATAAATAGTTTATTTTGTTCAAAGAGAATATAACCACTATGGCTTAGAGAACGTAAATACTTACGCGCAGACATAGCTTTTAAGTGGCGTAAGTATTTTGTCGTCATTTACCAAGCTTAAAAAATAATCTTTTGAAGTGTAATTGCTAATTAGACCGTGTTTTTTATAATAATATAATACCCGTAATTACAAAAATATTATTGTTCCTTACTTGCTCCTAAGTATAGCTAGATGGCGTTACTACTACTATGTACATTGCTAATTTTTACTCTTTTTCCATCGCTCGAATTTTATAGAAATAAGCATTTAAGTTGCCATCTTTGTTTCTTCTTCCAGATTTTTATATTGTCACTGGTATTTTAGTTGAATATAATATACATACATAATATCTGGTAGCATGTCAAATGCTCCAGTTTCAATTATTATTTCACCTAAACTCTGGATTCGCAATATGCGCATTATAGGTACAATAGGTAATAATATACACCCGAAATAATTAGGCTGCCTAGTACTATAGACCTACATAATATATTATTGGCACCATTCAATCAGATAGTAAATATTAAACGATCAACGGTCAGAAATTCGTAAATACATAATATGCGGATTACAGACGCTTAAGTTTTTATCAAGTATTTTTCTATAATATAGTATTATAATATTTTCGTATTTTTTAGTTTTAGAAAAAAAATTAATGCGTATTAACATTGTTACTAGTGTGTTAAACATACCTTCAGTTTAATGTCATTAGGAGATAATTGTTTATAGTCCATTGAAATGTTACATTTTTTAGGCCTTACCTTGCGTTTTTTAGAGGACGCAATTTTATTTTTTCGACAACTTCAACACAATATTATCAGCTATTCTTACAATAAGAGAGGTTAGAAATAATAATAATAATAGCAGGCAGATGTTCTTTTGTTCCCTAATGGTCCCTTGGGTATTTGGGTATTAATGAGAGTACAAAAAAGTATTATGAACCTTATAAACACACGTTCTGATGACGTTGCAATGGACATTGCTTAACATTGAATTTCTTAACATTTTCGCTTATAACTTTTTTATTTATAGTTCTACGACAATAGTTACTAGACCAAAGTTGTAGAGAATTTAATTTGCAACAAAAATGTTTATACATTTTTTGTCAGATAAATAGTTTAAGAGATACATCGTAAAAACCATTTCAACCCCTATTTTCAAGATGGCGGCCGTGGGACAAGGGTGGCGACCCCACAAACTTGGTTTTAGCTTTAGACTGACCCCCCCTACACTTCAAAAAAATAAAATTGCGTCCTCTAAAAAACGCAACCCCAAATGTAACTTTTCAATGGAGTATTACTTTTGATAACTACATACAATTTTTATTCTTCGAAATGTTTTTTTTAGAATTGATGTTAAATTAACCTGATTTGTACTAATTGAACTATATTCAATTTAAATAGATTTTCTATCAATAATTTGACTTTTTAAATCGTTGAACTATTTCATTAGTATTCCAGGCATCTATCCTCAATTAAGACTTAATATCTATGCTTCCATGTAGGAGGGATAGGTCTTGCCCTTCTTAAGAAAATATGAATAAAAGAATAATATCTTCGTATAACACATTAGTAACAAAACTAATAAACAAAAAAAAATACGAACTTAATGAAATCTTCACAATCCTTAAACTGTATCAAATATTTATAAAATTCCCGTTCCTCTAATGTCACTGAGGACATATTTAATCCTCTCCGCTGGCTAGCACGCAGCGATGAGGAGGCTTAGAGTACTAAACTAATACGGCGTTAGACTTATCAAGGCGTGTCTCCTAATAAGTTAAATAATGGTAGTGGCACATATCCTCCTGGGCTGTTTATACCACAATTCCTACATTAACAAACAAGACCAAAACCACTATGCGGTACTAGTATGTTTAGGTTGTGTACCGGCTATATATTGGTCATAGGGAGCATCTAAAAGCGACCAGAGAGTATTAACAGATTCGCTGTAGTATTGGTGTACATCCAAAATATAATAAAACTCTAAATGAAAGTAGTGGTATAGAAGTATAAAACAGCTAGTCAATGGGATTCATTGACTAACCAATCTTCATTCGAGTCAAGGCTCCCCCGGGGATGGCAAGGGATCTTGAAAGCAAGATAAGGACGGCATTGCAAAATTAAGACTTCGAAGTAGAGCATATTTTAACCACGCTTAGATTTGATTCTTGATAAACTTTAGTTCGTAGCAGATTTACATTCAACTCTTTTACGAGCAGGCGAGTGGCGAGCTAAGTTTGTATCATCATGCAGCTATTGATTGAAAATTAGGGCGGGCTTGTCGATCAAGTTGTCGTGTCGGTCGTTGTTGCCTCACGAGTCACAATGGGCCCCGGTAGGCATAACTGGTGATGGACTAGCACGCTGAGTCACCATTCAATATTGTCGCTCGTAATGCTAATTTCTCGTTACGCTTGTATCAATTTGCATTTTAATACATTTACTTGTAGCTTTAATATTATCATGAACCTATTTGTTTAAATTGCTTTATTCGTGAAATAGACATAAAATATACGTTCTAGGTATTGGTTGATATGCTTAGTTTGATTAAACAGTTTATGCGGTGATTAAATATATTGCTGATTTAAATAGAATGTAGTGTTGGAGTCCAGCTTTGACTCTATTATATAAGTTGTTACTTGTTTCCGTAATAAACATAGTATATTGGTAGTTTTGTATCCCAATCATAACTTATAGCTTAGAATTTTTACTATGTCTGATTTATTCGGTATTTCTCTAAATACTTACATATGTTCGAAAAAGGAAAGTTTATAATATAATATTAACGTTGTCATTAAGATAAATTATTTTCACAATTACCAATTACTCAGTGTTATAAAATGTAGGTATATGCCATAATTAAATATTAATGTAATAATTTAGTACAAAGATTCACGAGCAGGAAGCATTTTGTCACTTTCACAGTTTGTCGGATTGTCCAATGGAATATGTCACGCTCTGCCGGTAACCAATAGGTAAGCTTGCAGCCCCACCTCATGACAAAGGCGTGCGCCATCGCCAGTCCAGATGGCCACAAGTCACAACAATGCTTTTGTTCGACAGTAACCTGGTGCTTAGAGATTTATGACGAATGATAGGACGAATAGCATAGCACAGCAATCAATTTTCCCACGAGATGTAGGTACGTAAAACTGCAATGGCACTTGATTGGTCTTCGAAGTGGGTAGGTATTCAACGTAATTCAGTTTAGATAAAAGATTATTCAGGAATCAATTAAGTCAACCAGGGTTATGCAAACTGAAAATTAAGTTAGATAGCGTGAAATCCGTTATAGATAAAGCAAAAGGTCTTGCGTTTAAATATATGGCTAGACTCATCAGTGTTAAGTGTTTCTAATGTTTCACATTGATAATATTGCACATGGTGCAAGTGGTGCAACGCGGTCAGCCGAGTTGGGCCCGAGTGACCCCTGCCGAGGGGTCACCGTGCTTCATCGCCGCCGCTGCGCCGACAGCGCTGTGCAAAATCGCTAATTACATTCAATTTTGGCCTCGCAACGCGCCACACACCTACATATTACCTATATGTTCTTGCTTACCTCTTGAGGCAGATTATTCTTATAGTATCGCCGACATGAGTTCCAATATTGAATCAAAATTACATTACTTTACTAACTACAGATGTCTAAGTGTGTAGGTATTTTTTAATTAATGTTCTCGACGTAGAAATGTCAATTGCAGTCGAAGAATCTCAAATATAAACGACAGATACTTAATGGATTTGCTCGCACGAAACAAATGAGTTTCACAGGTAAGTACAAGATGTAAATGTTACAGTCTTATTCGTAATACATAATATTTTATGTGTTAGATTTGACTAATATATTTTGGCATATAGAATCTCACGTGTTTAATGTTCTTTGAACGGTAATCGTTGGTAGCCGAGTCCAAACGGCACGAGGTCAAAACAAAAAAGAACGAATTTAACGACAGTGTTAACGCATCCAAACTTAATGGACATTAATTAATACAATTAGCCGTCGGCAAATTGCACGTAAATACTGAAATAATGAGTGTAAATTGAGGCAACTTTACACTTCTGATTTATTGTCCTACACTTGCATGATTTCGAAGAAAGAGAAAACAGACCAGTTCGGACGGATATTACGAGCAGTATACGAAATTGATAATGAATATTTATAAAAACTTAATCACTGTCCACTCCACTGCCTATTCCAGAGGTCACGAGGAGAAAACACATGTCAGAACATTTCCACTTAATCATAGTCACTTTCCTCTTACAAGTGATTGCACACAAATGTTATCAGTTCAAAAAAACGAATCAATATTCAGACTTAAACCAGTATGTAATTAAGATTTTAATACCATGGAATAAACAAAATAGTCAGTAAATATAGTGCATAATATACCAGTGAAAGATTTCTTACAGGAAAAACTAGCAACAAGATTACAAAAACAATAAAAACTTACGATAAAAATTAAATGCGTTTCCGGTGCAAATACTGTTTAAACAAGAATACGCCTTCAAAACCAGCGAGGAATCCTTATTGTGTAGTTCATATTACAACGTACCTGCGTCTAGAACAAATGTTCTTAAACTTTTTATTTTGTAGAACCTGTGTCCTTTAATCCATTTTCAGCAGAATTATAATTCCAAATACCATTTTTAATATAGTTTTCAAGTACTACAATTTTTTTCATAATTATTTTACAAATAGTCATATAATCTTGTTAACATTATAATATATTAAAATGTTACAGATACGAATGTTTGTGAAAACGTTTAGTTAGATGTTTAAAGTAAACGCAGAAACTTTCAAACGGATTTGGATGAAAATAGGCACACGAGTAGACGACGTTCTGGCTTTTCACACAGGCTACTTTTTAACCCGATAATTTGGTCCATTGGAAAATATTTAAATATTGAATAAGATTTTTAAATAGATGGATCTTGCGTCGTATAGATGGCGCTATTGGCCGGTACGGTGTTTAAGAACTTTTGTAGCGGAAAAGGTTTTTAAAACGCCTGCAAACCAACTCCGTCGTCATACCTGGCCAATTTTTTGAGTGGTAGATATATTTAGATCTCTTATGTTTCACTCGATAGACAACAGATTAAGATATTTTTTGAGACCGCTACTCTAGTCCGCAGTTCATATGTATATCTATACTATTATATAAAGCTGAAGAGTTTGTTTGTTTGTTTGTTTGTTTGAACGCGCTAATCTCAGGAACTACCGGTCCGAACTGAAAAATTATTTTTGCGTTGGATAGCCCTTTGTTCGTGGAGTGCTATAGGCTATATATCATCACGCTATACCCAATAGGAGCGGAGCAGTAATGTCTTATCTCAGGAACTACCGGTTCGAACTGAAAAATTCTTTTTGTGTTGGATAGCCCTTTGTTCGTGGAGTGCCATAGGCTATATATCATCACGCTATACCCAATAGGAGCGGAGCAGTAATGTCTTATCTCAGGAACTACCGGTTCGAACTGAAAAATTCTTTTGTGTGGTATAGCCCTTTGTTCGTGTAGTGCGATAGGCTAGATATCATCACGCTATACCCAATAGGAGCGGAGCAGTATTGTCTTATCTCAGGAACTACCGGTTCGAACTGAAAAATTCTTTTGTGTTGGATAGCCCTTTGTTTGTGGAGTGCTATAGGCTTTATATCATCACGCTATACCCAATAGGAGCGGGGCAGTAATGGCTAAACTCAGGAACTACCGGTTCAAACTGAAAAATTCTTTTTGTGTTGGATAGCCCTTTGTTCGTGGAGTGCCATAGGCTATATATCATCACGCTATACCCAATAGGAGCGGAGCAGTATTGTCTTATCTCAGGAACTACCGGTTCGAACTGAAAAATTATTTTTGTGTTGAATAGTCCTTTGTTTGTGGAGTGCTCAAAGTTATATATCATCACGCTATGGCCAATAGGAGCGGAGCAGTAATGTCTAATCTCAGGAACTACCGGTTTCAACTGAAAAATTCGTTTTGTGTTGGATAGCCCTTTTTTTGTGGAGCGCTATAGGCTATATATCATCACGCTATGACCAATAAGAGCGAAGCAGTAATAACGCGGGCGGAGCCGCGGGCAAAAGCTAGTCATAGTATATGTATCGTGTTATAATGTTATAAATGTTCGCCCACGTCGTCTGCTACCACTACAAACGTTTCTAACCTTATCTATTTATTTGTTTTATTAACAACATATGTATTTTCGTCTGTTATCGAAAAGAATAAGATATAATGAAACATTTTTATCGCCAGTTTAAACGTGTCTTTTGTCTGTGATTTTATAATATTTATATCTAAAATCTTTTGGCAATATAAAAAGCTTGCGTTTCAATTAATATTTATGTAAAACCATAAAATGATTTTCAAGGCGTTTCTAGGCAGAGTTTTTATTTAATAGTTTACAAAATAACATTGTCCAGGTGCATATTATCGAGCACACGTATCGAGCCGAGTGCAGATACATAACTATTTATGCAAAATTCAAATGTGATAGTGCTCCGCAGATGGAGAGGTCCACGTTTTACTTATGCATTTTGTAAACACGCGTAGTTTCAAGGCCTGCGACATCTCGCTTTACCGAAAGTCGTTTAGCTTTACATTGTAAAATACTTGTTTTGTCGATCTTTGAATTTTGTAACACTAATTTGGGAATAATTTTATAATTTTGCCATGAATAAGCTAATGAGGATGAATTGCCCGTGGGCGGTGCTGTTTACGAATATTTTGCGATGACAACACCGGCTCTACAGGCCTTTATCGTGTTAGTAAGCGTACTGGTGCAAATTAGCAAAACTTACAAATGTACCTTACCTTAATTAACATTAATTGGAATATAAACCTCGATAGGTTACTAAAGTTCAAATTTAACTACAGATTCTTGTAAATAAGCTTAGATTTATAACCAAAGCTTACGCTTTTAGTGCGCTGGGGTCGTTAGATGCTAGTAAGCACCTATTAAGTATCACTCAATAGGTTACAGACATCTTTATAAAATACATTGTTTAGATGAAGTTATATATTATAAACGTTTACAAATTATAATTAATTATTTCACAACATCTATCTATTTTAGTTTGGCTCTATGTTTGGGTCAGTGTTCAACCTTAGATCATTTATTTGTTTTAATTTCGCCTTTTCTGAGGCGTAATTGCCTACTTTTATATATGTCTAAAGGATTTTTTGTCATCGAAAGCGATTTAGGGAAAATTAGGGGACAAATCTAACTTATAGTATAAACAATTTTTTATCTAGTGTTTACACCTCTAACTTTATTAGTTTATTTTATGGTTCCAATGTTTCGAAGTATATTCTTATTTTAATTTCAATATACAATTACCGATTGCAAAATCGTTTTAGACGATATAAAATGTAAGACTATAGAAGAGGGTCTATTTATATCTAAGTTTTATTTTTACGTTATTAAATACATGAAAGCTATGTTTATATCCCTAAAGCATGATTTTTTTCAGATCTTTGAGGTAATTTTTTGGGTAATTCTTATAAATTCTATGCTAAAATAAAAATTGCAAATGCAAACACTGGTTTGGGTCGTTATTATTGTAAGGTTATTGGACGGCTTAATGGTTCATCTCGCAGAAGGAGAGCCGAATACCAAGCGGTATCAATAGCGTCAGCATCAAACAAACCGATCCTGACAACTGTGCTACTATTGGTGTCGTATTAAATAGCCGAAGGCGCTCAAAATTAACGAAGTGTTATAATCTATAAGCGGACGGGCTGTTACGATACGGCAAATATCGGTCCATATACCAGCAGGGACTTCACAGTAGTGTTCATCTTTTTTTTCACGACAATCAAATGAAAACAGTGGCGATACTGGCACTTAGACTTAACGCCTAGTAACAATTATTCAATATTCAAAAACGCGAGTAATAAATATTAACGATAATCCTTTGACAGGACTTCATGTTTTTCGACATGCAACAAAGTGTCGCAATGGTGGGCCTCGATGCTGCGTGCTTCCGATGTGTTATCGAAAAACATTTAATAAAATTGCGGTCCGATGATGGAGTGGCCAGAGTAACGTGCCAAGGGGCTGGCCATTACCACCTGACAACTAGTGAGCGATCGCCGACGAACATTCTTACACAGCTCCGCCATTGTCACAAAACAATAGTGCGCTGCTATCTTCAATCAAAACGAAACGGAGACTAATTGGATACGCAAAATAACAAGTCGCTTTTTGTTATACAAATCATACGAGTATAACATTCTTATTTTCAATAAGTAGGTAGGTAGAAGTCAACTACTTATTACTTTTAATATGACTGCCGAGACATCACTGCGTACGGAGTTTGGAGAATGAAAAAAGTAAGACAGCCTCAAGATCCTGACAATTAAGCTCATGTGTGCTACCTACGTCTTATTTTTTTACATCTTTTACATTACGTTGAAAATAAATTATTATTTTTTAATTAAAATACCTATAGGTAACTCGTCTCAAACAGAAATTGGCTATTCGGGTTGATTTGTTGTATGTCATGATTTTTGCCTCATTAACTTTATTTATGTACTGCACGGGTCAATTTATCGATAAGGCTCGCGGGACATTCGAAAAAAACAAAGTGAGAATTTCACATTGATTAAATCGAATGTGAATATAATTTCGTATACAGTTATCGAAATAATTTAAACCGTGGAGTAGATAAGTCCAATGTATGTAGGTAGTACGACTCATTTAATAATTTTTATTCATTACTAAGGCACCTTCATTTCGAGGTAGCTTAAAAATTTCTTATGAACATGCTTTTGACTGAGTGAAAACAATGTTAATTGTTTCCACGTTTCTTGAGCCAACAAAATTTTCCAAGAATAAATAGCTTCATGTTTTAAATGAATGATTCAAACAGGGCATAAATCTTTAACAACATTACAAAAATAGTCTTAATTTAAAAGACGAATTTTAAACGGTTAATTATTTGAAATGACGATAAGAAAGCTACTTAACGAATAATGACTGTATGTTTTATAAAATTTATATATACCTTGCGAGATATTCGATATAGTAATCAGATTAGGTTCCTACCGAGGCTTTCAAAGGCTTAATGATATATGAATCGAACGTAAGACATTAAGTCGCACTGTTGCGGCCGATTCAAAGGATGATCAATCGATACCAGCGGTAATATTTGTAAATTGTGATTTCGTGAGAAAGTATTACGTTTGATTTAGTGGCATCAAACGGTTGAAATTACAAGCGGTCTACATAATATGTTTATAGATTGGTGTCAACTGTGTTATAATATATGATAATCCTTTGTTTTAAATAAGTCGGAATGCTGTACCCATTGTTAAAAATAGATAACGGGATTACAACTAACTGACTATCAAATACGTTAAAGATGAATATAACACTAGATTCAACATGAATATTACGTTATAATTATAGGTCAGGTAGGTAAATAACACAATATTTCATAGTTAAATTGTAAAAAAATATATAAAAGGGAAATAGTTTCTAAATTAAATGAATAGAGAGTAATTTGATAAAATAAAAGCAGAATTTTGTTCTGGATATATGATTTAACAGATGGGTGCATCGAACGTGGCGTGAAATGGCCAGTTAGTGAGTAATATCATGTTATTTGGAGTGGAGGCGACGAGGGCGAGGTCGTGACGGTACTTCGTGCGCGCACGGCCCTTGGTCACGAGTCGCTCTGCTGACCCTACCGAACCTTCCTTTACCACAAACCTTTATTTAGTACAATCACATGAACTTAAAACGATACCATCATAACTTTATTATGACAGCGACAACCCTGCACAAAATATTTATAAACAGGTGTCTCAAACGAACGTTGAACGTCTTAATATTAGCTTTTAATGGCAGACATAAATTAAATAGAACACGAAGGTTTTAGCAAAACGGCTTATGAGACTCACCAGAGTGCATTGGTGTGGCATTCGATGCATTATACTGTAATTTTATTAACATTTTAGTGTAGGTAAACTATAGATGTTGTGCGTCGGGCTCGAGCCAGCGAGGCTCAATCTGCAATCACCTAGGCGGTAAATTGAACACGTAATACGTTTAAATTACCTAAGTTTCCAATTCCAACACCTGATATTACACGGTGTATTGCCAATCATACCTATGTCAGTTTATTCCCAACACTGTCATCAGCAGCTTTCTTAAAATGTTTGATTGTGGTCATTTTATGCACAGAGGAATTATATTCTGAAAGGTCAAAGAATTCATTCAATATATATAATTAACTGTACTAATTTATTTACTTCTTATTAAGGATAAGTAAGTTTTCTTTAATTTTCTAATTAGTACTATTTCATCTTCAGGTGTAAAAAATCTTCTTTTTGTATATATTTTGTTTAAAACTTAAATTTTAAATATGTTACATCGTCCCAGGGCATCTAATTATAATTCTTTAACCTTAAATTTCTTAGAAGTATACAGAACGCAGATACGGTTGAGTTTATTATCACCATTATTATCGACCGTTAATCTAAACGAGAGTACAGGCACGAACAGTGGCGTTCCTGATGCATGCATCATTTAATATAGGCAGGCTGCGCGCACGCTTTCTTCGCCGTTACTAATAAATTATCACGGAAATCATGTCCCAATGTTGTACTCCTCTGCCGGTACACGGCCACTATGGGAACCGCATCATACCCATTATCTAAGAGTACATACATACTGCACACACGGGTCTTGATACTCTCAAATCAACATGGCGAACTAATTCTATTGTAAGTTTTCCATTATTTTCCCGTATAATAATAGGGAGTACCTACCTATATACCTATAAATTATATTATGATAAAACAATAGGTTGTTTTAAGTTAAATATATATTTTATTTAAATTAGATACGCTTAAATATTCCTTTGCTGCATGTCGTGTTAAAATACATTGGAGGTCGACTACTTTCCTAAATGAGTATATTTTTTGTAGTTATACAAGTTTCGTTATTATGAAGCGCAATAAATAAACCATCCGTGTATAATTTCCGAAGCAAAATTGCATGTCATTCTAGGGCGTGGTGGAGACATACGTAATTATAAATTCGGTGATTTATATTAACGTTACCGAATTACCCCGGCGAGCCGCGCGCCGCCGTGGCACCGTACTTTATGCGTTTTCCCTGTCGAAAATCGGTGCAAGTTAAGTAATGTCCATGAATTTAATCTGAGTCGTGGAATCGGCGAGTACCGCGGGAGTAATCTGTTAAATGCGAATCTTGAAATGCTTTTAAGAGGCGTGTTTTTGGCAGTTAGTAATGCATTTTTGCAAGCGGGTGGTGTGTGCGGCGCTATTACGCAAGGATTCTCGGGGAACTGGTCCGACCGGCTCCAGATCTGGGCCAGAGCCATCTCTCCGCTAAGATATTATTACTAATAGATATTGAACGCCCAGCTACTATCCGAAGAGCGGCGCCCGCTATATCAATTGTCCGTTATGTTTCTGTATTTTCAATGATGCGTATACATTTGTGGCCATACGCAGCTTGTTTTTATTATAGTGTATATTTCAATTCACTTCACATCTTATTTTGTCGAGTCATTGTCTAATCGGATTTAACTTGAAGTGATGATGGTATCATCAACAATATGAAGTAGGGATGTTTAGGGATTGTACATGCATCATAAGGAGGTACTGTATGACTTAGAGCAGGCCTACAATTTATTTTTGTTTAATAAGGCGAGCGATAGTTGACTTATAAAATTAATTATACATCAACATTAATTCAATATTATAAAGCTTTCAAAATCCTCACTAAAGCTTTGGACATATCATTTTATATTTGTAAATAGCTATCGTGTTTTGCGATTAAATTTTAAATCAAAAATACAAATTACTAAATACATGCTATTGTTCTCTTAAATTCACCTATTTGATTATTTACATCGATGGGAAGGACGTGAACGGCTCGAATTACACAATGTAAGGTTTCACTAAGTACTGACATTTCATTAAAATATTTATATTGAAATCGTGAAATGGGGCTTCCCATTGATTGGTGCGGTGTAGAGGCCGCCGCAGCTATGCCGCGGCCGATACTTATATTGATCCGTTGCATATTACGAAAGAGATTCTGACATTTCTCAGTATCGCTACGGTATTGTATGATTAAAATATACCGTATTAAAGTTAATCTGTAATTCACAAAACCAGCCAAGAATAACTTGAACAATGTAGAGTTCCGTATATATTAAACGAAGGTAGTTTTTCCTTAACTTACTCATGTGCTACGAGGAATTCGTAAAAAGTTATCTACAACGCATTCATACAGTCATCATGAAGTAACAATTTTTGCTCCACCCATTACTTTCATAATGTTCCGCAACACTGTACAACAGCGAGCGACGCTACGTTTTCAAAATGTGCGCAACATGAAGTACAACATCACTGTCTTGTTATAAAACGCTCTGGGCCCTTATTCTGTATGATAGTGTAAACGCGTTACGCGGCCGTGTCATGTTATCTTCGAGAAATGAGCGTGGAACGGTATTCTGTAAGTCAAATTTCTATAGTCCTAAACATGACGCGTTGTGTTACGTGCTTGTTACGCACTGTTCAAATAACGTGCGGTATAGAGAATAAGGCCCCTGGATACGAGTCTTTTTGTACACGTCACACCAGCGACTACTGAGTGATTTACCATAGATTATTTCCTCGCTTATGCTCGAATCAGGCGTTATTCGTGTAACAGGGCCCTTTTCTGTATGGTAGTGTAAACGCGTAACGCGGCCATGTCATATTATCTTCGAGAAATGTGCGTGGAATGGTATTCTGTAAGCCAAATTTCTACAGTCCTAAACATGATGCGTTGTGTTACGTGCTTGTTACGCACTGTTAAAATAACGTGCGGGATAGAGAATAAGGCCCCAGTTAGTGATACGTAATTAATATTTAAATGATGACATGAGGACACTTCTCCGATAAGTATGTTCTATAGTAAAGAGTTATGAATTATATTATACTAGATTTTGATTTTGCCTGCAGCTCTGTGCTCGTGAAAATTTTTTTAGGGATAAATATCGTCCCGGGATAAAAGTTACCTATAGCACTCAGGAGTAATGTAGCTTTCCTAGCGTTCCTAAGATAAGCGCGTTCAAACAAATTCTGCACCTTTATATTAGTTTAGATAAGGTAGTGTGAAGAAAGCCTGGTTCCAACAGGGTCCACGATCCATGGTTTCGGTATTTTTTACACTATACGATTTTTCGTTATCTAGTTTCTTATTATTAAATGTTGTATTTAGTCATACGTTGTAATTACATCAAAGGTTTTCTTGCTATTTTATCACGAAAAAATTTATAAACATTTTAAAATTAGGTGGAACTTCAAGGGTTCTGTATATCCTTATATTCTCACTACTCTTTACTCATTTAGTAATTTACGTATGGTATATATAATAATAATAATTTAATATAAATATATGGGAGCAGTTTACAATACTTTTACACTCATTCATAATTGAAACAATTAACTACATAATATTCGGCCTTCGTTAAATAATTATATAATTAATAACTTGTTAGATTTTAGCTTATCCGGGCTCTTGCTTGTCGGTAAAGTAGATGCTTTAATCTTTAGAAGCTGGTATTTCAACATATACTACTGAAAACGGAATATAATGACATATAAAAAGCTTTATATAAACACCCATGTCAATAAACGGTTATAAGTACACCGGTTAAAGGGAAAAATTACTGAAATTTATCGGCTATAACAACCAATCACCAATTTATTTTATTATTACTAACGTAATATCTCTATCTCACTGCTCTTTGTCATATTTATGCCTTACATGTCTTTAGGAGTAATGAGGGTGCATAGATTTTTCAGAAGAAACTTCTTATATTTTAATTTATTCAAATTTTGTTTGTTTATTTTGATACAAATAAGGTATTGTATAAAGCGACCAGATTACGTGGTTCTTAATGTCTATATAGCCGGTTTTCACTATTTTTTTAATAACTAAGATTACTGTTTGATATTTTTTAGCCTCTAATTTATGCATAATATTTTGTATTTAAAATTTTTTTTGACATTAAATACTGGTCTGGTAGCACCTTGTTTTATTTAACGTTGTGTATTTTAAAATATTTGATAGCGCAAAGCAGTCTACAATATGAATAAGTATATTGAATAACCTATTATTTACCTGATAATCAATAGCGATCATAATATGTTGTTGTTTACCTTTGACAAAGTGTAATAAAAAAAAAATATGAATTCTTTAGCGCTAGTGCAACTGCTCTTCTTGCAAAATTAATAGTGAACTCTAAAAAAAGAGACTTGTACAATAATTAATTAAACTTATAATTAGCCAAAACATCTAAATTACAAATTACTTGTTAATCGGCTATGTATGAATAATTTTAATGTGACATTCATTTAAATTTTAGAAAATAAAAGTGCCAACAGTTTAAAAATCCATAATATATTTTAGCTCACTAGAATCTCACCTAAACAATATTGATAAAAAAATATATACAATAAAAATAAGTTATCGAGTTTATAAGACATACATTTATTTTTTTGTTTTAAAATTTTAATTCATAATGTCATATAGTATATATAGGACGTTGATAATTATGTAAAAGATTTTGCTTGCGGTTTCGAGGAAGTTTTCGGGATAGAATTCCTATTATAAATTGTCCCGAAATAAAATATAGCCTATATCCTATCCATGGTGTCAAACTGTCTTCTTCCCTAATTGTATCGAAATCCATACACTACTTTTT
>NW_023592993.1:0-28422 GCF_014839805.1 Manduca sexta
TTACATATTATAAAACAAATTCCCTCACCGCATCTGACAATAAATTCGAAAATTCTCGAACCAATGTCAAACTTGATGTATTGCTACCAAGGCGAAGCAGTGACTGGTCGCTAGTAATATATATTGTGATTGTCTAATGTATGGTACGGTCCTATCCGCAGGTCTGGGTGAACGCAGCCGGAGACAAGATGCCGGTGAGTCACAACGAGATACCGCGCGCTCTGCCAGTGTCTAGTGTCAGCCGGACCGTGTCTCACGCGTCTCTCCCGCAGGTGTGGTGTCCGCCCACGCCGCCCGCCGGCGACGGCGACGTGTACTGCGAGACCTGGTCGCGCCGCTCTACCGCCGCGGCGCCGCACCCGAGGCGCTGCTGCCGCCCGTGCACCGCCGCGAGCCCCGCGCCGCACGGGACGCGCGCCGCCCGCGTCCCACCGCCCGCGCACCCCCCGCACCGCCCTCGCTGTTCGAGCGCGGCGGCCCGCGGCCCCGTCCGCGCCCGCGCACACGCGCCCGCCGCCGCGCATGCGCCTCAGCCCGAGTGGTCCCCCGCCGAGGACGCCGCGTTGCGTCGCGCGCTCCGGCTGCAGCGTCTTCCGTCAGAACCGCCGCCTGCGATCGCGCCCAATTGGGAGTGGGTCGCCGAGCTCGTGGGCGAGGCGGCGCGCGCGGTCGGCGCGCAGTGTGTCGCGACCGCACGACGCGCTCGCCGACCCCGAGCGGGCGCGCGCCGACACCGACGACCGCCTGCCGCCCGTCGCCGCCTTGACGACGAGCGTCCGCGCCCGCCGCTGCACCGGCTCGACGCGGTACGCGACGCAGCCGAACGCCGTCGCGCTGCGCCCAAACGACGAGTCGACGATCCTCCGCACCGCAATCCTAAACACGCACAACTACTCGCCGATCACGGGATCGACTACGATGTGCCGCCGACACCAGTCGAGGTGGCCGCGCGCCGGGCGGATCGTATTGCACGTGAAAAACTTAAGGCGGCAGCGCCACAAGCGTCGACGACGGCGTCGGCGGTTCCCGCGGCTTCGGCGACGCCCGCGCCGGTGCCAGTGTCGGTGTCGCAGCGCGTGCTGGTGGCGGCACACAGCGGCGCAGGTGGCAAGCCGGACGCACGGCGCCTGCGCGCGGCTACGTCGGAGACACCACGCGCGACCATCGCGGGCGCCACCGCGACCTCCGCGCCCACCGCGCAACTGCTTTATAGACAACAAGCTTTTACGGCGCGACATTTAAAAATCCTTCATCAGACTGTGGCGCCTTCCGCTCAGGTAAATAGCATTTAGTACTAAGATATTTTATGGTTACTTTGGCGGTATTTACAACACATGGCAACTGTAGGTAGTTCAATTTACAACAGATATGGTATATTGTTTTCAATGAGTAGGTGTTGTTAGATCATGAGGTAAACCCACTGTGGATAATATAAAAAGTTTAAAAATAATTAAATGAAAATTTTAAATAGCCTCAACACAAAAAATATGTCTTAAATGTAAAAAATAAATGTGTTTAGCCTTCTCCTTTGTTATAAGTACCTAGTATTATTTTAATCCAAGCATGCTTGCGTCGAGAGATCGAACCACCGATCAGGGCTTGAAAGTACTACTTAAACAAGAATGTAATGTTCAAAAGATATCGCATGCAAGTGTACTTATTTGGGGGCAAGCGCCACGCCGGCAGAGTGCGAGAGACGATGTTCACATGATATACTAGTCGCGCAGTTGATATGACACGGCGTTTGACGATTGCTCAAGTTTATTTCCAACTATACCTAATTGGTATACCTTTCATTTTTAACACTATAAACGTGTTTGAAGGATATATATCTTTGTCACAGAGCGGAGCGGCTGGCACGAGCGCCGACGGCGCTTCGCTGCGCAAGATACAGCTCCAGCAACTGTCGTTGCGGCGCGGGCCGGCCGGGCGGGCGCAGCGCAGGCGGCCGCGGCGCAGGCCACGGGCGCACCGCCCGCCTCCGCTGCCTCGCACGTCGTGGTGGCGCACATCGCCGCGCCCGCCGCGCACTCCGCCGCACACGCCGCCGCCTCGCACGCATCCGCGCACACCGCTGCGCACACCATCGCGCACGCCGCTGCGCACCCCGCCTCGCACCCCGCCTCGCACCCCGCCTCGCACCCCGCCTCGCCCGCGCCGAGACCACCGGAATCCCGACAATAAACTCTAACGGTCGTTGAGCCGATCCAAATGAACCTGCAATTATCATATAATGACAGTCTAAACGCAAGAGTAGAGAATATGCATTCAATTGATGTATTAGATATAAAGTGTAGGAATGTAAGTTTCTTTGTAAATGGTGATCTCTGACAAAACTGTTTCAAATGCAAAAAATACCATTAAAGGAACAACCGTGTAAACTATAATATTTGCAATATTATTGTCAATGACTAAAACATTATATTAGTATACACTAGATGACGTATATAAATGTAAGTACATTGTTGTATAGTCGTTACTGGTGATGTAAGGAGCTAAGACGCGTTTGAAGTCGCATTCAGTGTTACCCACCGTACGGAAATAAGCATACACTTAAAATAAATAGTATACTTCTTAAATAGAAATTAGAAATCATTTCCATAATATTATGCAGCTACGAAGATTCCAAATATGTAATACAAACACAATGAGAATGCAGCAGAACAAGTGAGAGCAATCTGTACCCTGTATCAAGTTTATGTCATAATAGCTGGGGCACATGCTACAGCTAAAAGTTGAAATGAAATTGTTATTAAGACTTTGGTGTGGGTTTCTACTCAGCCGCTGCGAACCCTGGCACTAACTGATGGCTTTCAAATGCACATACATTTGTTCATTAATATTATACATTTCCTTAGAAAAAATAATGGATGTAAGCATTTTCCTCAAAACATACATTGACACGCCACTTAGTGTTCTGTCAGCTGTGCGATCAATCAAGCAGTATCGATGTTACCGACTGATGTTAAATTGTAAATAAAGGAACATTAATTTCGTACAATCCGGGGAGGGAGGGGGTTGTGTTGTTAAAGAAGTAACGTGACGTCCTGTTAAAATTTAAAACATGAATACCCTTGGAACTATGACAAGCATATTGTTCTGAGTAAAAACCATTATGAATATAATGTCGAGAAAACGAAGAAGCCCCTCGAGTAGTGTTGCAGAATCATCGATAGTTTGACTATCGATGGCCGACCTAAAAAACTGTTTAGGATATCGATTGTACTATTGATTGCATCGCCTTAAACCGGAGCTTTTATATTTGACTTATTGGAACCGGAATCAGAACCGAAGTCGTAATCAGAATCGGAACTGGAGTTGGAGGCAGACAGAGTAGTAAGCAGATGTTCTATCTCACTATCCCTTGAAGAGATGAAGTCGAAGGCAGCTGGTGTTTATTTCAGTATCTTGCTTAATGTACTCTTCTTGTTCAATAGCATGCATTGATTTGAAATGACTTTAACAAAGTAGTTATACCACCTTTTCTTGAACACATTTTTCGAAAATTCAAAATTAACTAAATCGAAATCGCAAGTGTACAATCAATCAGAAGTTCCGACGTATCGGAATTGAAACTCCGTAGGTAACATCCCTAATCGATAGCTCTCTACCGGCTATAATATTGACAAAAGCAATATTATCGATAATAATGCATACAATAGTATCAATGGTATCGATGTTATTGCAAAAACCATTCGTTTTTACCAAAACCTATCGATTTTATCGATTGTTTTGTACTATCGACAGCCGGTGATTTTTTGATAGTATTATTTTGTCAAGATATGAAATGTAGCAGGCCAGGTAATGACACTTTTATTTAATAATGTTAAACGCTATTTTTACAGTATTAAACATTATATTAGCAAAAATAATTACAGAATACAATTTTAGACATTTGTTGACTACGTGCAACCAGAGAAATAGTAGAAGAGTCGCCGCATGACATATCTCTTCTGCCAGTCTGCCCTCGCAGCCGAATACTCCCGGAAACGCCCGATACTATCAGCTAGGATAGCGGAGCTCAGCTCATAATAATATACAGCTCCGCTCAACTTTGGGAAGCACCATATAAATGGAGAATAAGCAGAGTTCTAAGAGCGGACATTGGAAATAATCTACAGTGTGTTAAATTACAGTCTTTAAATAAATAAACTCAGTAGCAGTGGCGAAGCGTCCATACAAGCTGATTCCCACCGGCTTCCCTTTTAGGTTTTCGGTGATACTAAACAATATATTTAATAGGTAAATTTAAATTTAAAACATATCGGTCAATGGAAAATAATTATAATAGCTTAAATTATTAATTAATGATAACTTGATAATGACATCTATCAGCCATTAGCCCGTTGTTTATTAATTTAATCGATATCGATTACTTATTTTAAATAACATTAGATGGCGCACCTTGTATTTAGTTCCCTAGAAATTCCGTTACCAAAGTGAAATTGTGACGCTACAGGTGCAAGGTAACCCGCTGTCAAGCGGCTTAATGTCGTGGTATGTTTTTAATCATAGATGGCAGCACTTTCTATGACTTTTATGCCAGTGTTTGTCGGGATCGTGCGGAAGATATAGGCAAAGGAAACCCGAGCATTTTCGGCTTCACGTTAACCGACTTTGTATAGTTGTCGCTTTAAACGTATTTCAAACGTCATAATTTATTATGCTACCAATTGCGGTGTTTGTAAATTGTCATATTAATTTTATTTTTTTATAGTTCTGTGATACTTAGTTACCAGCGCTTTGTTTATTTAGAAACTACAAATAAAAGTGTATTATAATTGAAATAACTAACCACTTGTGATCAGTTAATGTCTACCTTTACGTAAGTATATTATTAGTATGTGATTTCACATATATTATTAGTATTTAGAGTGTTAAATAATTGAAGTAGATCTGAAAGTTCAGACACAAAATGTTTGTTAGAAGAAAATAAATAATATATTACTGAATTTAAAATATCACCACGATACAAGCAAAAGTTAACGAATAACCTTTCTTGATTATTTAAATTGATAATTATATAGTTTATCATGTAGGTGCATTTAAACTGTTGGTCTGTTTGGCGATCGTGATATCTGTTTCTATAAGTAGAAATTACATTTACTTACAGTTTATTTTGAAAATAAACAGATAATCATAGGTAAGTAGTGTGGTTATAATTTGAATACTTACTTTTGTTTGTTGTTATAACAAATTAATACGTAAGTAGGTACTTATATTCGTGATTAATGGAAGGAGTAGAATTTTCTACGTTTATTGTTCGATTTTATGGATGTTACAATTATTTACGCATAATAGGTAATTTAGTAGGCATATCAATGTTTGTCGATTTCGAATCAAGACTAATTCGTTGTCTTCGTTTTTTTTCCAATAAATATCCCCCGATATCTCAACTGACGCCAATTTTTTTTACACCGGGTTACCTTTTGAAAAATTTCACCCTTCGCCACTGCTCAGTAGTATCCACTTACTTTATTCACAATGGTTTCTCCCGTGTGTCATTTGGTGGCTAAACGACGCCTGTCTATTTCAATAAAATCGTCTTTAAAGTTGACATCTATGATTACAAGCACTCAATTGACGTGTTATTCGGGAAGTAACTAAAAGATGTCGTGGAGCCCCAAAATTAATATACCCAACTAATATTACAGTTGCCATTACATAATACAATCTTAATTGTATTAGATAATATAAGAGTTAAAATCAACATATTTTAGGTAACACAAACATAATTTTATTTATACATACATAAATGTAAATAAGAATATAATGATTTGCACGTTTTGACTGCGCATATTAGCATATTTTCAGTAAAAAAGTTATTTTTGTATAAATATCTAAGGCGCTATGAAATCTTGTCATACGGACATTTCAAATAAAACAACAACATATTACCAATTGGTAATTTGGAGCAAAAATTTGGCCCTGTTGACTGATTCATAACTAACTGTACAGTTTAATGTCTTTGAGTATAAGTTAGAGTGTCAGGCTAGTCAATAGTATTTATTACTTTATTTTCCCAGCCTTTCTTAGCGCAGCTTTGCTAGATGACTGATGAAAAATTTCACGTCGTTTCTTGACAGCTTTCCCAGTCACCACGCATCCTCGCACTGCTAAGCCACGTCGCACGTCTGTTGTGCAAAATGTAAACGCATGCAACATAGGAGATAATATATCTTATTTTTACGTTAATAATGGTTTTCATAAGCTATACTCAATTTGGTATATAGGTAGGACATTGATTATCCGTGTGCCAAATATTATCCAGACCGTTCAGTAGTTTATGCATTTGGTTTTAACGAATTTAATATTATGTTTAAACAAAAATCGGATGTGTGATAAAAGTGAGAAGTAAAATAAGATTTGTGCGTCAACTGAATGGATAGGCCATTTCGTGAACTGTACTTTATTAGATAACTGTTCGTTCATTTGCACTTCAATAGTACCTACTTAAGATATATGTAGAATCATAAACAGCCACGGTACAGTAATGTTCTATGTTGTGGTTAGGGTGTGTGCGCAGGCGCATTGAGGAGCGACATGCACGTGCACCAGTCGCACGGCGGCGAGCAGCCGCGCTGCGGGCTCTAGCACGTCGCCGAGCGCGAGCGCCGCGGGTCGCAGCGCGTCACGCACCGCTTGTGCCACGTTGCGTACGAAAACCAGTGCCGGTTGCACCAGCGCGTTGAACGTCATCGCCAGCGCAGGCTTCAGTACGTGGTCTGACGCGGTAAGCACGCACCCCGCCGCCGCCTCTCGCGCCGCCTCCAGGGTACACCTGGTATCAACTTGTACGATTGACTGACTGACTTGATTCAACACCGCGTCACATGCCAGTATTCTTATTTGATACGTATATAAATTAATTTCAACAGACATTGCTAGCACCAAAAAATTAACTATTATTAAATATGCATGTAGGTATTTACATAGATATAGCTTTGATTCGCGGTTTCGCCCGCGTGAACGTATTTTCCGGAAGACTTTATTTCTAATATCCCATCAAAAATGTTAATGTGAAATGAGGACCAAGTTCAATGTTATGATAATTATCTGCCTTGGTTATTGATATCAACGACAAAAGAAGTAAGATCTAAATGGGTGCTAAGTTCAATGGTCAGTCCTGGGATTTATTTATAACAACATAAAATATTTTATAACAACTTAAGATATAATTTCTTCCTATAAATTAGAATAATATATTGAAGCCCAACGTCTGACCTGGCTAATTCGAATCAAATGCATCGCGCAAGTCTCAATATATGAGCCTTTGCCATGTTAATGTGAAATAGTTTATAAGTAATGAAGGAGTCAAAAGTGGCTCCAAATGGTTCGGGTAATATTACTCACGGTACTGTTCGCCATTCTGTTGGTTATGAAGTTTCTTGACACGCTACCGCGTGTCTAGATATTTTTAGAACTTTTTAAGAAGAACAATTCCGTCATATAATATAATTGTAGCGTAACTGTAATGGTTAACGCATTGCACGCAATGAAATCTCTCAAAAGAAATAATATAATATCTTTAATCTTCCAGTATTTGCAACATTTTTCGTTGATGCTCGCTATTATTTGTCTTAGCGTGATGTTATATAGCCTATAGCGTTCCTCAATAAATGGGTTATCCCACACTAATATAATTTTTCAATTCGAACCAGTAGTTCCTAAGATTAGCGCGTTCAAGTAAACAAACAACAAACTCTTCAACTTTATTTAATAGTATGAAAGAAGTATAGATTTAGGTGACTCCACACTCCAGTAGAATGCCCTAAAGCAATAGGGACTAGGATTGTTAACAAAGAGACTCAAAGGACAGAAAGCTTTGGTTCAAACCCTAAAACTTCAAATTACATGATATTATCCTACACTCAGACTGGTGGTAGGTCTCTCATATGTGAGAGTCTGCCTGGGTAGATACCACCGCAATAACTATTTCCGCCGCCAAGCAGCAGTGTGTAGTCACTGTTGTGTTCCGGTTTGAAGGATATTGTAGCCAGTATAACTACTGGACATGATGAGACTTAACATGTCATGTCTCAGTATGGCGTGCGCAGTGGAATACCAAACAATACCTTGTCATTCAAGGTATTGGATGGTGTTTCTACTGTTTATGGGCGGTCGTATCGCTTACCATCACGCGAACTGCAAACTCGTATCGTCATTCAAGCCTCAGAATTATTTACCCACTCAAATTTATATGTAAACGATGCTTACTGGGTCAAACCTGTTCCAAACCAAAGTTCGGAGTTAAAACTGGTACAAAGGATAAAACGAGTTATTTTATTACACGTGAATACATACTTAGTTACCCTTAGATTTCCTTGGTACTAAACCCAACCACATTTTGAATAGAGGTGCCATTCCAAAATAAGATTTAATGTCTAGTTTAACTCGATGAGATCATAATGTAGGTAATACCGCTCATTCACTGTGCCATCTATAGGTGCATTAAGCAGGTATAGTTGTGATGCCGTTACACTCGTCCAAAACATTACGTTGGTTGCTGAGAACATTTCGTGTAAGTATATTTGTTGCTAGATGATCGTACCTCTGAAGGTGCATAAGGAGCGCGACAGGCAGTGCGAGCAGTACGCGCGGCGCGGCGAGCAGGCGGGCGAGCGCGGCGGCGGACACGCGCACCCCGCGCCGCGCCGCGCGCTCGCACCGCGACGGCCGCGCGCCGCCGCAGGTACTCGCCGCTCCCGTGCTCGAACCGATACACCTCCACGCGTTCTGGACCTAACCGTTCCATACGCACGTCTTTACACTGACTACAAAACGTAGGTACTTGTGATGCACCGCATCCCTACCACCTCCCGCCAAGCTACGTCTACTACCAAAAGCACAACTTTCAATTTCATTTTCATTCATTTTCCCCATATCTGCAGTAATTATAATTATTCCTTGCTTCTTCTGACATTGTAAGTGTTCTGGCGGAAGCGTATTAAACAGCTTACAAGTGACCTCACTTCCTCAGAAATACTTATGTAATTAAGAAAGTGTCATTTGGAAATATACTTAGATTGTCTTACCGTCATCGCTGAAGCTGTCATTGAATAAGTCTCGGAAGAAATTCCATTTAATCTTTTCTTTCTGTAACTATACCCGAAATTAATTGTATCATTAATATAGTATATCAATGCGTTTAATCAAAACGTTATTTCGAAACATCTCGAGCGTTCGATTATTACGTAACTCGTTCTGATTACTCACCCCTCCAGTCACGAGTGGCCGCGCGTCCGACTTGCGTTCTACACGTTCCTCTGGTGCAGAGGGATGCGTCGCCAGTTTGCATCCCGGCCACGACGTTTCTACGCATCGCCTGTGTACACCGCGCTACTGAATACTGAGTAGGAACTATTGCATCAATTACTTTAAGTAACTAGTACATTAATACGCACGAACATGTGTAAGGTAGTTCGGTGGCGCGCAGTGCAGGCAGTGCTGCTCGCGATACCAGTACGGGCCCGGCCCACACCACCGAGCCGCCGTCACCCGCGCCACACGAACCACGTCCACGCGTGCCTCCCTGCGCACCGACACACACCATAGCCATAGCCAACGCTGTTTGCTACTACACACACAATATTATAGTATATTTATTGCGCAGCGTGCCTGATCCGCGACGCCGGCGGCGGGGCTGGAGGCAGACGGTAATCGCGCCGTCTGTACGGCAACGGCTGCGCGCTCGTGCTTACGTCGATGCTTTTCCACCACCACCTTAATCAAATTTCGTTTAGTAAAAGCCGATAGTGCGACCGATGATAGACTGGTTCCTGACGCTGCCCAGTTTTCTGAATTTTTTATGAAACTTTACCAAATCATTTCAAATAATATGGGCTTATACGACATACGTATGCAAATGACTGTACGACTGGTTCTAAATGGACTGCCATTTTGAAAATAGCAAATCGTTTTTCTTCAGTGCTTTGTCGCAGTGTGCAAATTGATATATCCAAGAAGTAAACTATTTAAAAATAAAATAAATTTAAAAAACATTATAATTTTTTACTATTGGAATATTCCTATTTTAATTTATCCGTTGGATGTTGAATAAGTTAATTTTTTTTCTACGTTTTACCATACTTTCACAAGACTTTATTGAACTGAAGTTATTAAATGTTTCAATAGTGACCCGACACATGATTACCAAATAATAAAAAAAATACTGAGGGAATATTTATCCGATTTAAAGTTATATTGTTGCCAAATAATATTATGCTAAATCACTACATAATAATATCTGGCATTTATTAATTCATTGTTTTTTTTTGTTTCCTTACAATTTCAATATTGAACACTAATTACCTATACGCCACGGTCGTGTTTTTAATCGCTACTTGTTGCTTATGTTCTATTTTTTTAGAACTTAAACTATTAATTCATCGATGTCGATAGCAATATACTTACGTTAATATAATAAATATAACAGGCCATGTTGAGCATGGCCACGTTCCTAATATGGCCCACCGGATATTTTCCCGGCATAGAAAGTGTTATATCCGAATTTACTTTACATACTCGGTTTGCTTTGAAAAGGTAAGTAGATTGGGTTAGTGGGGCGAAACACCTTTTTTATATAACAATATTATTAATAACCGCTCTACAGAATCCTTAAAGCTGTGGTATATTTTAATTCTAATTTATAAATAACTTGCCTGCAAATATGATCCGGTGTCCTCCAAAGGCCCATAGTCATCGGCGTCTTGCTGGGAGCTCTCTGCGCCAATTTGACTCGATGTTGATACATTCACGTCTGCAATGTGTTTACACCGTTTAGCGTACGTCTATGAACACTTTTCTTATCAATGCAATGAGTTAGTCAAAATTATAATACCGAAGTACTTACCGAGACGAGCATTAGCAATTTCGACTTCCTTAGCCTCAACACCTCTCTGTGCCGTAGAACTCGTAAAATTAGAAGCATATCTTTTTGGAGACGAATCCATCATCACTGAATATGTTGGTAATGATTATATACCTACCAAGTAACTAAATAAAATGACTTTTTTAAATTGAATGACGTATTTGTCAATTTTGGATTGACATTAAAAATTAAGGACATGTGCGTTTATTGCTCTCATCTTTTACGTAAGAAAATTCTGTGCTAGTTAAGTTTTATATCCATATTTCGAACAGGTTTTGCTTTTTGATTATAATATTTAAAATTTCTAACATTTATCTACTGCACTTTCAATCTAAATTTTTAAAGAACATGCCCAAGAATAGTTTTTTTAGAGATTATTCGACAAAACTTCTAACAAAAATAATTTACTGTAGAACTTAATTTATATTAATATACTTATTAGATAGAACACCTAAAAACGAACTTATCGACATAATCATTTAATTTTAAAGACCTCCGATTTTGACATTTTTGTAATTTTATTATACTTAAGTATTACACTTAAAATGGATGCCTGCGAAATATTAATGTTTCTACGGTTAGGAAACTGATTCGATTCTAATTAAAATAAAACAAATATCACTGACTACAGAAATACTTTCGCAAATATCTCACCAACCAACCGACCGGCACGACTGTCAACACTCAACAACCAACTAGCCCGGTCTGTCAAACGCTCAGTGTTTTTATAGCAAAAATAGTCCATTGGAAAGTTACATTTGGGGTTGCGTTTTTAGAGGACGCAATTTTATTTTTGAAGTGTAGGGGGTCAGTCGAAAGCTAAAACCAAGTTTGTGGGGTCGCCACCCTTGTCCCACGGCCGCCATCTTGAAAATAGGGGTTGAAATGGTTTTACGATGTATCTCTTAAACTATTTATCTGACAAAAAATGTATAAACATTTTTGTTGCAAATTAAATTCTCTACAACTTTGGTTTAGTAACTTTTGTCGTAAAACTATAAATAAAAAAGTTATAAGCGAAAATGTTAAGAAATTCAATGTTAAGCAATGTCCATTGCAACGTCATCAGAACGTGTGTTTATAAGGTTCATAATACTTTTTTTTGTATTCATTAATACCCAAGGGACCATTAGGGAACAAAAGAACATCTGCCTGCTATTATTATTATTATTATTATTATGCTAACACTACATTATAACGCTGTATCCGCCTATAATGATGGTACACACGGTCCTAAGTTTTATATTTGGTTTTGTATAACATTATTGTGAACTATCGCTGGCAGATCTAATTAAATAAATAAATAAATAAACATTGGAACGCACTCTCAAAAAAGGTAAAGTTGTCAAAATTTAATTTACTTGTATCTGAGAATAAGCGCAAACCATTTTTTTTATTTTAATTTATCAAAAACATTATATGCGGCCATATATTTATAAATCATGTGTAGCAAGTAACAATAATTATTATACAGGGTCATTTCGACATTGCGTTACTAAATGAAACCACAGGTTCGTGGTGACCTCTGCTAACACCGTGTTTTTGATCACGCTGTTTCTTAGCGCGCTTAACTGAAGTGAATGAACTACGTCACAGCTGATGGTATTATTACCGAACCTATAGGGTTCAGAAGGTCAGCTCACAAATGAACTCCCAATACGTTCACTGACTTGGTTGCAGCAGTTCATTGAGTCAATAATTAATTACTACAAAAAATATTTCGTCAATTATAAACGTTATTTTCGTTATTAAAATAGTTTTCTTACCAAAAAAGTTACCTACATAATTACTAAAGTTACAAGATTTATATCTATTGGTATCGTATTTTTAGATTCTACATGATATTCCAACATTTATTTTAATTCCAACATTAATATTTCGGTTTGTCATAATATCTAAAAGAAGACTACGTAGACATTACCGAACGTCATATTATGCTTTCTGTACCATTTCTTTTGCTAGATAGGTACACTATGGCAATGCGTCCGAGCCTTTGACCGAGTCCGAAGAGCGCGCGATTATTCAATACAATAGTCGTACTCTTTCTCACCTAAACTCGCAGTGTTGTCAGTATAAACTTTTACCAAAAAGCTTGCTAAAACGACACAGCATTTCAAAAATTCTGATATTAGATTTATTTTATTACATGATGTTCTAACAGATTTAACACACAATTGTATTACAAAATAAAAAAAGTAATGATTTATGATGAAATGATTAATGAAAAGTCTACCTAATTAAAATAATACACAGCAATATTTTAGTATTTTTGAAACATTATTTTAAGTAATAAAGTATAATAGAGATTTTGGATTCAGTCATTCATTTTCAATAGGCATACAGGGTATAAAATAAACAAGATATTGCACAATAAACAAAACTGTACCTTCAGCGCTAGTGAGATGATACGTGCTATTTTGATTGCATTGTCGCACTCAACACAGTGATGAATGCGTAGTTTATTTTGTCATAATATTTAATGGTTTTAATAATTTTATTGGTGCAAAACGGGTCACGTCCCCAGAACTCTGAAAATCGGGACGTCCCGCGCAAATCGGGACATCAGGCAACACTACTCTTGCCGCTACTTTGTGGAATTCGCTAAACTCGTGTGTCGCGTGTTGGTCGGTCAGGTACAAAGAAATTTAAAGTAGTCGCCTAAATGCGACCTTAATATGTATAAAATAGAGTCTATTTTTAGGAATATTTTGTGCCATTTTGAATATTTTACGATCGCGAAGTTGCATCGTTGACGCGTACGCGAAACTGAACTAATCACAATCTATTGATTATGTTTCTATCGGAGGCTGTCATTACGATTTTAATGTAGATTTATGAATTTGCGATAGGTAAGTACTGAATGGAAAAATCCAATATCATTCTGTCCGACCCGGGATTCGATTCCGCAAAAACGACACAACATTTAAAAAAATGTGATATTCGTTTTTTTTTATTACATGATGTTCTAACAGATTTAACACACAATTGTATTACAAAATAAAATAAGTAATATAACGAGGCAGGTAGATAGGTACACGCGCATCGGTGCGGCCGCTAGTAAGTACGTCGCGAGCGCGCCATCACCCCCGCACTCCGCCACGTTTCTCCTACGACACCGTGCCGGTCCGCGCCAGTCGAGCGGGAACTTTCGTGAATGCGCCCACGTCGTGTAGCTTTGCCACCGCGGCTCGCGCGCATACCCTATGTACTTGCCGAATATTGTTTTAATGCGTATTGTATGCGCCCACTTATATATTGTAATAAATGTATAGTAACTGAATACCCGGTTATAGTAATGATTCATGATGAAATGATTAATGAAAAGTCTACCTAATTAAAATAATACACAGCAGCAGCATTTTAGTATTGTTGAAACATTATTTTAAGTAATAAAGTATAATAGAGATTTTGGATTGAGTCATTCTATTGCACGATAAGGTAATAATAAAAAAAGTTTGGTAACACTGCGAGGGCACGTGTTGTAAAATTCAGGCTCATTAAATATCGTGTACCTCCAGACTAGTGTTGCCAGGGTCAATTTGTTTAAAATCAAGAAGGTAAATCAAATCAAGATTTAGTGTAGTAGATTGGAACATAAAAAAGGCAAGTATAGTATTTTTTTTTTGTTTTTTTTTGCGTTTTACAAAAAACTGCAAGTCATGCTAAAGTTGCGTTTTAATTTGGTTTGCCGTTTTAACATGTAGTAGTAGGGTAGTCGCATCTCTAAGCAGGAGAACAAAACAAAACTGTACCTTCAGCGCTAGTGAGATGATACGTGCTATTTTGATTCCTTTGTCGCACTCAACGTAGTGATGTATGCGTACTTTTTTTTTTTTTTTTTTTTTTTTCTTTTTTTTTTTTTTTTTCATAATACTTAATAGTGTTTAATAATTTTATTTATTAACAATTTTATTGGTGCAAAACGGGTCACGTCCCCAGAACTCTGAAAATAGGGACGTCAAGCGCAAATCGGGACATCAGGCAACACTACTCTAGAGCCTTGCCGCTACTTTGTGGAATTCGCTAACTCGTGTGTCGCGTGGCGGTCAGGTACAAAGAAATTTAGAAATTTTAAGTGGTCCCCTAAATGCGACCTTAACACGTATAAAATAGTCTATTTTTTTTTTTTTTTTTTTTTTTTTTTTTTTTTTTTTTTTTTTTTGTTATTTTGAATATTTTACGATCGCGAAGTTGCATCGTTGACGCCTACGCGAAACTGAACTAATCACAATCTATTGATTATGTGTCTATAGGTACTGAATGGAAAAATCCAATAACATTTTGTCCGACCCGGGATTCGATCCCGTGACCTCAGCAAAGCATCCGTACTATAATACAACTGTATTACCGAGGTAATCACAAATTGTCTGTATTAAAAAAAAAAAAAAAAAAAAAAAAAAAAAAAACTTTAAAGTATGAAACAACTTTTAAAGGAACAAGCAATCTACAAATCATTATTAGGTACAGCAGCATCAGCTAATTTTCGTCTTACAACACATTATATTTTCTTATATTTTGTTCTAAATAATAGTTGAATTTATCTATCCATACTTACAGCGTGCGAAAATGCGGCAGTCGAGTGTGGTTGTGCTGGGTGGAAGGAAGGAAGGAAGGAAGGAAGGAAGGAAGGAAGGAAGGAAGGAAGGAAGGAAGGAAGGAAGGAAGGAAGGAAGGAAGCTAGGAAGGAAGGAAGGAAGGAAGGAAGGAAGGAAGGAAGGAAGGAAGGAAGGAAGGAAGGAAGGAAGGAAGGAAGGAAGGAAGGAAGGAAGGAAGGAAGGAAGGAAGGAAGGAAGGAAGGAAGGAAGGAAGGAAGGAAGGAAGGAAGGAAGGAAGGAAGGAAGGAAGGAAGGAAGGAAGGAAGGAAGGAAGGAAGGAAGGAAGGAAGGAAGGAAGGAAGGAAGGAAGGAAGGAAGGAAGGAAGGAAGGAAGGAAGGAAGGAAGGAAGGAAGGAAGGAAGGAAGGAAGGAAGGAAGGAAGGAAGGAAGGAAGGAAGGAAGGAAGGAAGGAAGGAAGGAAGGAAGGAAGGAAGGAAGGAAGGAAGGAAGGAAGGAAGGAAGGAAGGGAAGGAAGGAAGGAAGGAAGGAAGGAAGGAAGGAAGGAAGGAAGGAAGGAAGGAAGGAAGGAAGGAAGGAAGGAAGGAAGGAAGGAAGGAAGGAAGGAAGGAAGGAAGGAAGGAAGGAAGGAAGGAAGGAAGGAAGGAAGGAAGGAAGGAAGGAAGGAAGGAAGGAAGGAAGGAAGGAAGGAAGGAAGGAAGGAAGGAAGGAAGGAAGGAAGGAAGGAAGGAAGGAAGGAAGGAAGGAAGGAAGGAAGGAAGGAAGGAAGGAAGGAAGGAAGGAAGGAAGGAAGGAAGGAAGGAAGGAAGGAAGGAAGGAAGGAAGGAAGGAAGGAAGGAAGGAAGGAAGGAAGGAAGGAAGGAAGGAAGGAAGGAAGGAAGGTTTAGGTTTAGGTTTAGGTTTAGGTTTAGGTTTAGGTTTAGGTTTAGGTTTAGGTTTAGGTTTAGGTTTAGGTTTAGGTTTAGGTTTAGGTTTAGGTTTAGGTTTAGGTTTAGGTTTAGGTTTAGGTTTAGGTTTAGGTTTAGGTTTAGGTTTAGGTTTAGGTTTAGGTTTAGGTTTAGGTTTAGGTTTAGGTTTAGGTTTAGGTTTAGGTTTAGGTTTAGGTTTAGGTTTAGGTTTAGGTTTAGGTTTAGGTTTAGGTTTAGGTTTAGGTTTAGGTTTAGGTTTAGGTTTAGGTTTAGGTTTAGGTTTAGGTTTAGGTTAGGTTAGGTTAGGTTAGGTTAGGTTAGGTTAGGTTAGGTTAGGTTAGGTTAGGTTAGGTTAGGTTAGGTTAGGTTGGGGTGCTAGGTCAGGAAACCTCCTCGTGGTGCACCCTGGGCAACGGCGCGTCGATCAGACCGATCAGGCTGATCTGCGCGCCGGCGAATATCCTGACAACGAGTTGTTGACGGTCGTCGCCTCTTGCGGCGGCCGCCGTCTAGTTACGCCGTCGGACAGTGTCGTCGTCGACTAGTCTCTCCGTCACTTGTGGCGTTGGCGAGTAGGCCCGCTGACGATATTTTCCGCCGTCGACTAGGACAACGTCGTGGGGCCCATCTCGGGCAGCTCCCGGTTCCGTCCGGGGGTGTCGGCGGGCTCGGTGTGCGCTCACCCCGCCCCGAGCAGGCAGTGGGGGATTTTCCCTTTCATTGCCACCGTCATAGATCGTAACCCGGTATGGAGGTCTGTGGATATGTCTCGCGCTCCTGCCGGACCGAGGGTCTTGGCTTAACCGCCCGGACCGCGAGGAAGAAAACCTCTATAAAAATCACCCCGAATCCCAAGCGGCGGCGCACCGCGAGGGGATGCATGGCCGATGGGTAGTTCGGTCTCGAGTGCGACCCCGCCAGAGTACCGGCCGAAACTCTGTGCGGGTTACGCTAGGCTTACCCAGGTACAGGGGCACTGCCTGGGTGGACCACCCCTTCCCCATACTCGTGGGAACAATCATTGAATACTTATCTCAACTTAAAACCCATTATTCTTTTGACGAAGTTGCCTTCTCCGGCTCCGGAATCCGGGGCTGGGGAGGCGGAGTTCGGGGGGCGAAAGCCCGCTGATGGCGAAGTACAGAAGGAGAAAACAGGCGAGAAGCCCATGGAGGTGGTAGCTGAATTTGTACGGCCTCTGAGTCTAGACTCGGACTCAAGTGGGAGCGGCTCCACCGTACGCAGTAAGAAGCTCTGGAGGAGGAACTCGCACACAAGAAACAGCTTTTCGCAGCTGAGTCTCACAAGCGACACCGACGAACCGGCGCCGAAGACGCAGGCGATCGACGGCAGAGTAAGAGGACGCCCGCCCTCAGTGGGCAAATATGTCGGCGAGGAAAGCTCAGCTCGAGCGGGATAAACTCCAGCGCGAGGAGGCGAAGAAGAAGGCCGACAAGGAGCTGGAGGACCGGCTCCATTTTGTCAAGTCGCCGATTCCTCCCAAGGAAGACACTGAAGAAGAGGACCGACCCGTGCTGAGGGAAGACCTAAGGCAGTGTATCCAGGTAGTACGCACAACAGTGAGGAAATCTGGCAACCTCAAAGGTACTTCCCAGAAGGCCCTAAACTGGGTCACAAACAAAATTGCCAGGTATGTAGACCAACCTGAGTCCGCCGCAATCGCTCTTCTTGAGAGCGAGGCTAAGAAGTGGCAGGAGAACTGTGCCCGGCTCGAGGCAAATATGAAGACGATTCAGGAGGAGAACACTGCTCTGAAACGACGCCTCGAAGAGCTGGAGGCGGCCGCCAAAGGGCCGTCAACAGAAGAAATGCTGGCGATGGTCGAAGCAAGGGTCCAAGCTCGAATGGAGTCGATCCTCATGGGCCCAGCGCAACGGCCACCGCTGGCACACGAAAAGAAGACTACTCCCGGGGATGTCCAACTCCCAGTGAGCGATGGGTATGTTGGTGGAACCTACGCCAAGCCGAGGAAGGAGAAAGGAAAGGGAGGGGGAAAAAGACGGCCCAGCCCGCTCAGGCTCCCGCTCCTGCCCCCACTATCCCCGCTCCCATCGCTGGACCTTCCAGTGCCCCGCCGCAAGCCGTAGCGGGCCCTTCTACTGCGGCGGTTTCGACACCCGCGATGGCACCAGCAAGAAGACGCGAGAAGAGCGCGGCGGCTGTAAAGAAGCCAGCACCAGGCTCCAAACCGAAGAAGAGCGGAAGAAAAGAGCCGGCAGTTCAACCCGCTCCAGAGCCCCGTGTACTACCACCAGCCCCGGCTAACATGGACACGCCGTGGGTCGAGGTGGCCAGAAGAAAGAAGAAGGGAAGTCGACAGCAGCGCTAACATCCGGCGCGCAGCCGCCGAAACCGACGCGCCAAAGGAACCAAAACTGCGACCGCCACGTTCTGCGGCCGTGGTAATCTCGCTGACGCCGGCAGCAGTGGCAAAGGGATGACGTACAAGGGCGTCCTCACGGACGCACAGAACCGCGTGGACCCTCACCGGATTTGGATATCTCGAGGCTAAAGCCGAAGTTCACGGCCACGGGCGCCCCCATGTATGAGGTGCCCGGGGCCAATCAGAGAGGGCCGACTCCTTCGCCGCAAGGCTGAGGGAGTGCTTCGGTGGGTCGGAGGATATTAAGATTTCCCCGACCCACGAAGACTGCAGAGCTGCGGCTGACGGAGTTGGACTACACGGCCACTCCGGAGTCGGTCGCAGCGGCCCTCTCCAGAGCCGGTGAGTGTCCCGCGGACGCAATCAAGGTGGGGCAAATTCGCCCCGATCGCTCCGGCGTTGGGACCGCCTGGGTTCGTTTGCCCATAAAGGCGGCCCAAAAGGTGAAGGGGCGGGCCGAATTTTAATCGGTTGGACCGCGGCTCGAGTGACCGTCCTCGAGTCGCGGCCCCTGCGGTGCTTCCGGTGCCTGGAGAGCGGGCACGTAAGGGAGCGCTGCGACTGCGCAGTGGACCGCAGCGAGTTGTGCTATCGTTGCGGTCAAGCGGGCCACAAAGCCCGCGAGTGCAAGGCCCCGGCGAACTGCGCAGTCTGCGCTGCCGTCGGTAGGCCCGCCAGGCACCGGCTCGGGGAAGGCTTGTTCTGCCCCTCCCGACGCAACCGGCGCCGCCCCCAAGGAAGGAATGCCGCCGCGGCTGAGGTTCTGTCCCAGCCGCAGGCGGCGTGCCCACAACCAGTGGCCGAGATGGACGTGGAGGAGATCGCCCATCAGTAATGGACCTAAGTTTCCTCCAGGCGAACATCAACCACTGCGCCCGCGCCCAGGACCTGTTGTCCCAAAGCCTGGCGCAGTGGTCGGTGCAAGTGGCCGTGGTCGCCGAACCGTATTTTGTCCCGCCCTGAGATAACTGGGTAGGGGACATCGACGGGTCGGTGGCCATCATCACCAGGGAAAGTGCCGTTGGCTCCCCGCCCTTCGCAAAAGTCGAGAAGGGCCAGGGATGCGTCGCGGCTCTGTTGGGGACTTGTGGATTGTAGGAGTTTATTTCTCCCCAACAGACCTCTGGCCGAGTTCGAATCCTTTCTCGTTCGGTTGGGGGCCCTGGTTGAGCAGGGCCAACCTCACCCGGCGATCGTCGCCGGCGACTTCAACGCGAAGTCCGCGGTCTGGGGTTCGCCGGCGACCGACGCTCGCGGTGAGGTCCTGGAGGAATGGGCGATTTCCGTCGGCCTGGTCGTCCTGAACAGGGGTCGGTGGACACGTGCGTGCGGCACAACGGCGGGTCTATTGTGGATTTGTCGTTTGGGAGCCCCGCCGTCGCACGTCGTGTCCAGGGCTGGAGAGTCCTCGTGGGCGTGGAGACGCTGTCGGACCACCGTTATATAAGGTTCGATGTCTCCGCGCCCCCGAGTATCCGGCCCAATAGTACTGGTGGACCGAGTGCCCCTCGACAGGACGGCCCGCGGTGGGCTCTGAGACGCCTCGACAAGGAGGCCCTAGAGTTGGCCGCTCTGGCAGTCTCGTGGCTCCCCGAGCCGGAGGGTCCGGTTCGGGTAGAGCAGGAGGCGGAGTGGTTCGGGGTGGCAATGTCGGATGTCTGCGACGCCGCCATGCCCCGGCGCTCCGTCGTCCTCCGCGGCGGGAGGTGTACTGGTGGTCGGCGGAGTTAGCGCAGTTGCGCGCGTCATGCGTGGTTGCGCGCCGTCGATGCGCCAGACATCGCCGCCGCCGAATCCGAGGAAGAGACCACGAAGACCAGGAGCGGCAGCTCTACGGCCTCTATAAAGAGGCGAAGAGAGCGCTGCGGGTGGCCATTCACAGGGCCAAGGTCGCGGCACGTAGGGAGTTTTGGAGACTCTCGACGCGGACCCGTGGGGCGCCCATACAAGCTAGTTATGAACAAGCTTCGTTCGGCGGCGCCCCCACTGTCGGAGAGTCTCAGGCCAGATCTGTTGGCCAACGTTGTCGCGGCCTTGTTCCCGGCCACCGAGGAGACCACTCCTCCACCGATGGCGCCACCGGAAGTGGCGTCATCGTCGGAACTTTCGGCAAGGGATATTCCAGAGGTTTCGCCCGCGGAAATGCGGGCGGCAGTGTTTCGACTGCGGGGCAAAAACACCGCCCCGGGTCTCGACGGCATCCCCGGGAAAGCCTGGGTGTTAGCCCTCGAGTACTTGGGGCCGCGGCTCCGCGCAGTTTATTCTCCCGCCTGTATGGTGCAGGGCGTCTTCCCGGCGCGTTGGAAAGTCGGGAAGCTCGTCCTGCTTAAGAAAGAGGGAGACCCGCAGAGTCGCCGTCGGCCTACCGGCCCATCGTGCTGCTCGACGAGGTCGCCAAACTTTTTGAGCGTATTATACACGCGCGCCTCGTCGAGCATCTCGAGAGGGTCGGTCCAAATTTGGCCGACAAACAGTTTGGCTTTAGGAGTGGACGCTCAACTGTCCACGCGATTCTGCGGGTCAAGTCGCAGGCGGAGGCAGCAGTGGCCAGGGAAAGGTGGTCATCGCCGTTTCATTCGACATCTCCAACGCTTTCAATTCGCTCCCTGGCCATGCATCAACGAAGCACTGCGGTACCACGTGGTGCCGCCCTATCTCAGGCGTCTGGTGCACGCGTACCTTTCTGACAGGTACGTGGTGTATCCGGGCGCCGACGGGTGGCACCGAAGAGCGATGTCGTGCGGTGTTCCACAGGGGTCGGTTCTAGGCCCTCTCTTGTGGAACATCGGGTACGACTGGGTGCTCCGTGGTGCCAATCTCTGGGGCGTCGACGTGACGTGTTATGCGGATGACACGTTGGTCACGGCGACGTCTAAGACCTTCCAGGGCGCCGCGATCCTGGCGGCGGTGGGCACCGGTCATGTAGTGAGCCGCATTCGGCGTTTAGGTTTAAAGGTGGCCCTCGAGAAGACCGAGGCCATCTGCTTTCACGGAGCCTCGGAGGGGGCCATCGGCCGGTGCCCACATCGTAGTGGAGGGTGCGGATTCCCATCGGCAATACCATGAAGTATTTAGGATTGATATTGGATAGCCGATGGGAGTTCAGCGCCCATTTTAAAAGTCTAAGGACAAAGTTGACCAGGGCGGCGGGCGCTCTTTCCAGCCTGCTGCCCAACCTGGAAGGTCCAAATATCCCTTGTCGAAGGTTATACCACGGGGTCGTGCGGTCCATAGCACTATACGGCAGCCCGGTCTGGGCTGACGCCCTAGGGGGGGGAGCGTTCTGCCGCTCTCCTGCGGGGCCCGCAGCGGGTCATTGCGCAGCGGGCCATACGGGCGTATCGCACGGTCTCGTTCGAGGCGGCTAGTCTTTTGGCCGGATTCCTGCCCTGGGATCTGGACGCCAAGGCTCTCTCCGATACATTCCATTGGAGGGAGGAGGCGTTCAGGAATGGGCAGCGTCCGGCCCTGAAGGAGGTGGAGGCCAAAGGGCCTCCTTACGGCGAGCCGCCGTGGAGGAGTGGCGTCTCAGGCTGGAGGCCCCGTCAGCGGGGCTTCGGGCCGTCGCGGCAGTGCGTCCTGTCTTTGCACAGTGGCTGGACAGGCGCCACGGCGCGGCAACATTTAGATTGACACAGGTGCTCACCGGGCATGGGTGCTTCGGGGAGTACCTGTGTCAGATAAGGGACGGAGATAAGCGCCGTGTGTCACCATTGTGACAACTGCCCGCGGGATACGGCCCAACATACGTTGGAGTCTTGCCCAGCCTGGGACGATGAGCGCAGCGCTCTCGTGTCAGTCGTCGGAGGAGACCTCTCGCTGCCGGCTGTGGTCGCGTCCATGGTCGACAGTCGGGAGGCCTGGCGTGCGGTGGCCCACTTCTGTGAGGTGGTTCTCTCGCAGAAGGAGAGTGCCGAGAGGGATCGGGAACGGGCCGATCCCTCCCGCCGTCAGAGGAGACGTAGGAGGCGCCGGGTGGACGACTGACCGGCGTCTCCCGCCCTGT
The DNA here is from genome assembly GCF_014839805.1 of Manduca sexta. Lineage (NCBI taxonomy): Eukaryota > Metazoa > Arthropoda > Insecta > Lepidoptera > Sphingidae > Manduca > Manduca sexta. The sequence goes on from NW_023592993.1 coordinate 22,742, forward strand.
GGAATGGGGGCGTTTGGAGAATACCACCACGGTAAACCCCTGCCTGTCGTAAGAGGCGACTAATAGGGGCCACGAAGGGGTCGTCGGCGGGCAGCAGGGGCTGTCCGTCTAGTGCGCGCGCACTTTTCAGTGCGTGTAGTGCGTTCATCGCACACTTTCGGTTGACCCCGGGATGGGCGGCAGTGTGGTGTTGACCTCACGCTGCCGCTGACGCTGAAGCGATCCTTCGGTTGCGCGGGGGCTTAGGAGCCCCCCCCATTCAGGAGACGGGCCGCAAGGCGGCACCGCGCAGGGGCGGCCGCGGACGAAACTCGGACCTGCTGTCTCGAGGTAGCACGCAGTCGTCCCTATGCGCCGAAGAGGGTCAACGCGGAGTTTTAGTTGGTAGGTCGTTGCGTAGGGACTAGTTTGTTAGGGTTAGGGACTCGGCCCGACCGCCGCCCGTGGGTTCCGGGCCGCTCAATTGTCGGGTCGTAAGGCAACGGCTACCCCAACATAACCGCTCAGTCGCCCCCGCGAAGGCTGGGCGGTAGTAATAAGGTACTTTCTCCCGCGAAACCTAAAAAAGGTTAGGTTAGGTTAGGTTAGGTTAGGTTAGGTTAGGTTAGGTTAGGTTAGGTTAGGTTAGGTTAGGTTAGGTTAGGTTAGGTTGGGGTGCTAGGTCAGGAAACCTCCACGTGGTGCACCCTGGGCAACGGCGCGTCGATCAGACCGATCAGGCTGATCTGCGCGCCGGCGAATATCCTGACAACGAGGTGGTTGGCGGTCGTCGCCTCTTGTGGCGGCCGTCGTGTCGTAGTGTCGAGATTGGCCCATCTTGGGCGGCTCCGGTTCTGTCCGGGGGTGTCGACGGGCTCGGTGTGCGCTCACCCGCCCCGAGCAGGCAGTGGGGGGGACTCTTCCTCCCATTGTCGCCGTCGTAGATCGTAACCCGGTATGGAGGTCTGTGGATATGTCTCGCGCTCCTGCTGGACCGAGGGTCTTGGCTTAACCGCCCGGACCGCGAGGAAGAAAACCTCTATAAAAAATCACCCCGAATCCCAAGCGGCGGCGCACCGCGAGGGGATGCATGGCCGATGGGTAGTTCGGTCTCGAGTGCGACCCCGCCAGGTACCGGCCGACACTCTGTGCGGGTTACGCTAGGCTTACCCAGGTACAGGGGCTCTGCCTGGGCGGACCACCCTTTCCCCATACTCGTGGGAACAATTATGGAAACTTTAAATAAAAACAAAACCCCAATAATTTTATTGACGAAGTTGCCTTCTCCGGTTTCGTCCGGAGGCGGTGGTCGAAGGGTGCAAGCCCAACGACGATGATGTACCGAAGGAGATAACGGGCGCGATGCCCATGGAGGTGGCAGCCGAATTCGCGCGGCCTTTGAGCCTGGACACGGACTCGAGCGAGTGGCTCTGTGAGGAGCAAAAGCTCTGGAGAAGGAAGTCGCAAACAAGAAGCAGCTTTTCGCAGCTCAGTTTGACCAGCGACACCGACGAACCGGCGCCGAAGACGCAGGCGATCGACGGCAGAATGAGAGGACGCCCGCCCTCAGTGGGCAAGTACGTCGGCCTCAAGAAAGCCCAGTTGGGCGTGACAGGCTACAACGAAGCGGCGCGGAAGACGCAGAGGAGCTGGAGGACCAGCTGCAATTTATCAAGTCGCCGGTCCCCAGAATATCAGACACCGAAGAGGACCGTCCAGTACTGAAGGAAGACCTCCGTAAGTGCACCCAGGTTGTTCGCAATGTCGTGAGGAAGTCAGGCAACCTAAAAAAGGCACTTCCAGAAGGCGCTTAACTGGGTCACGGACAAGATCGTGAAGTACGTGGAACAGCCTGAGTCCGCTGTCATTGCGCGCCTCGAGGAGGAAATAAAGTGGCGCAGGAACACAGTGCCCGTCTTGAAGCCAACATGAAGGCCATGAAGGAGGAGAATGCCACCCTAAAACGACGCCTCGAAGACCTGGAGGCGTCCGCAAATAAGTCATCGACGGAGGAGATGCTGGCGATGGTGGAAGCGAGGGTCCAAGCCAGGCTGGAGTCGGCCCTGATGGGGCCAGCCCAAAGGCCCACCCTAGCCCACGAAGAAGAACCGCCACCGGGGACACACAACTCCCGTGACGAGCGGATACGTAGGAGGGGCGCCGAACCCAAAACCGGCCAAAGGCAAAGGAAAAAGGAAAGAGAAGGGAGCAGCCAAACCCGCTCCCGCTCCCGCCCCCCTCCCTGCTCCAGTCGCTGGGCCCTCCAGTGCGCCGCCACAACCCGTCGCGGGTCCCTCCACGGCCCCGGCGACTACGACGGCATCGACGGCAAAAGACCAGGACCGAAGGAGAGAGACGCCGAAACAAAAGCCCCAAAGGGCAAGAAGAACGGACCGCCTCAGCCCAACCCGCTCCAGAGCCCCGCGTGCTGCCGCCAGCCCCGGCTAACGTGGACACGCCGTGGGTCGAGGTGGTCAGAAGAAAGAAGGAAGCCGGCAGCAGCGCCAACAAACAGCACGCAGCCGCCGAAACCGACGCGCCGGAAGGAGCAAAACTGCGGCCGCCACGTTCTGCGGCCGTAGTCATCTCTCACACCAGCAGCAATTGCGAAGGGCCTGACACAAGAGCGTCTGACGGACGCCCAAAATAAGGTAGACCTCACCGGCCTTGAAATAAGCAAGATGAGGCCAAAGTTTGCGGCCACGGGCGCCCCAATGTACGAGGTGCCCGGGGCGAATTCTGAAGAGGGCCGACTCCCTCGCCGCAAGGCTGAGGGAGTGTTTCGCGAGGTCGGAAGATATCAAAATCTCCCGGCCCACGAAGACCGTGGAACTGCGGCTAAGTGAGCTGGACTATACAGCCACCCCAGAATCAGTCGCAGCGGCCCTCTCCAAGGCCGGTGAGTGCGCCGTAGAGGCGATAAAAGTTGGGCAAATTCGCCCTGATCGATCCGGTGTAGGGACAGCCTGGGTCAGGATGCCTATTAAGGCGGCGCACAAGGTTAGGGGGCGGCCCGCATACTTATTGGCTGGACCGCGGCTCGGGTGACCGTCCTCGAGTCGCGGCCGATGCGGTGCTTCCGGTGCCTGGAGTCGGGCACGTCCGGGAGCGCTGCGACTGCGCGGTGGACCGCAGCGACCTTTGCTACCGCTGCGGTCAAGCGGGCCACAAAGCCCGTGAGTGCAAGGCCCGGCGAACTGCGCAGTCTGCGCTGCCGCCGGCAGGCCCGCCAGGCACCGGCTCGGGGAAGGCTTGTTCTGCCCCTCCCGACGCAACCGGCGCCGCCCCAAGGAAGGAATGCCGCCGCGGCTGAGGTTCTGTCCCAGCCGCAGGCGGCGGGCCTACAACCAGTGGCCGAGATGGACGTGGAGGAGATCGCCCATCAATAATGGACCTAAGTTTCCTCCAGGCGAACATCAACCACTGCGCCCGCGCCCAGGACCTGTTGTCCCAAAGCCTGGCGCAGTGGTCGGTGCAAGTGGCCGTGGTCGCCGAACCGTATTTTGTCCCGCCCGAGATAACTGGGTAGGGGACATCGACGGGTCGGTGGCCATCATCACCCAGGGTGCCGCTGGCTCCCCGCCCTTCGCAAAAGTCGAGAAGGGCCAGGGATGCGTCGCGGCTCTGTTGGGGACTTGTGGATTGTAGGAGTTTATTTCTCCCCAACAGACCTCTGGCCGAGTTCGAATCCTTTCTCGTTCGGCTGGGGCCCTGGTAGAGCAGGGCCAACCTCACCCGGCGATCGTCGCCGGCGACTTCAACGCAAAGTCCGCGGTCTGGGGTTCGCCGGCGACCGACGCTCGCGGTGAGGTCCTGGAGAATGGGCGATTTCCGTCGGCCTGGTCGTCCTGAACAGGGGTCGGTGGACACGTGCGTGCGGCACAACGGCGGGTCTATTGTGGATTTGTCGTTTGGGAGCCCGCCGTCGCACGTCGTGTCCAGGGCTGGAGAGTCCTCGTGGGCGTGGAGACGCTGTCGGACCACCGTTATATAAGGTTCGATGTCTCCGCGCCCCGAGTATCCGGCCCAATAGTATTGGTGGACCGAGTGCCCCTCGACAGGACGGCCCGCGGTGGGCGTTAAGGCGCCTCGACAAGAGGCCCTAGAGCTGGCCGCTCTGGCAATGTCGTGGCTCCCCGAGCCGGAGGGTCCGGTTCGGGTAGAGCAGGAGGCGGAGTGGTTCGGGGAGGCAATGTCGGATGTCTGCGACGCCGCCATGCCCCGGCGCTCCGTCGTCCTCCGCGGCGGGAGGTGTACTGGTGGTCGGCGGAGTTAGCGCAGTTGCGCGCGTCATGCGTGGCTGCGCGCCGCCGATGCGCCAGACATCGCCGCCGCCGCATTCGCAGCAGTGAGCACGAAGACCAGGAGCGGCAGCTCTACGGCCTCTATAAAGAGGCGAAGAGCGCTGCGGGTGGCCATTCATAGGGCCAAGGTCGCGGCACGTAGGGAGTTTTTGGAGACTCTCGACGCGGACCCGTGGGGGCGCCCATACAAGCTAGTTATGAACAAGCTTCGTTCGGCGGCGCCCCCACTGTCGGAGAGTCTCAGGCCAGATTTATTGGCCAACGTTGTCGCGGCCTTGTTCCCGGCCACCGAGGAGACCACTCCTCCACCGATGGCGCCACCGGAAGTGGCGTCATCGTCGTTGGAACTTTCGGCAAGGGATATTCCAGAGGTTTCGCCCGCGGAAATGCGGGCGGCAGTGTTTCGACTGCGGGGCAAAACACCGCCCCGGGTCTCGACGGCATCCCGGGAAAGCCTGGGTGTTAGCCCTCGAGTACTTGGGGCCGCGGCTCCAGTCTATTCTCCGCCTGTATGGTGCAGGGCGTCTTCCCGGCGCGTTGGAAAGTCGGGAAGCTCGTCCTGCTTAAGAAGACCCGCAGAGTCGCCGTCGGCCTACCGGCCCATCGTGCTGCTCGACGAGGTCGCCAAACTTTTTGAGCGTATTATACACGCGCGCCTCGTCGAGCATCTCGAGAGGGTCGGTCCAAATTTGGCCGACAAACAGTTTGGCTTTAGGGTGGACGCTCAACTGTCCACGCGATTCTGCGGGTCAAGTCGCAGGCGGAGGCAGCAGTGGCCAGGAAGGTCGTCATCGCGGTTTCTCTCGACATCTCAAACGCTTTCAATTCGCTCCCCTGGCCATGCATCAACGAAGCACTGCGGTACCACGTGGTGCCGCCCTATCTCAGGCGTCTGGTGCACGCGTACCTTTCTGACAGGTACGTGGTGTATCCGGGCGCCGACGGAAGTAACCGAATAGCGATGTCGTGCGGTGTTCCACAGGGGGCGGTTCTAGGCCCCCTCTTGTGGAACATCGGGTACGACTGGGTGCTCCGTGGTGCCAATCTCTGGGGCGTCGACGTGACGTGTTATGCGGATGACACGTTGGTCACGGCGACGTCTAAGACCTTCCAGGGCGCCGCGATCCTGGCGGCGGTGGGCACCGGTCATGTAGTGAGCCGCATTCGGCGTTTAGGTTTAAGGTGGCCCTCGAGAAGACCGAGGCCATCTGCTTTCACGGGCCTCGGGAGGGCCACCGGCCGGTGCCCACATCGTAGTGGAGGGTGCGGATTCCCATCGGCAATACCATGAAGTATTTAGGTTTGATTTTGGATAGCCGATGGGAGTTCAGCGCCCATTTTAAACGTTAAGGACAAAGTTGACCAGGGCGGCGGGCGCTCTTTCAAACCTGCTGCCCA
>NW_023592994.1:0-3739 GCF_014839805.1 Manduca sexta
TTATGAGCTATTCTAGACATGTATAAAATATCCATACTTATTATATCTGTTTGCATAACTATTTGAAATAAACGCATGCTTAATGTGTAAGGTGGTTACGCGTCAAAATCCTTATTGAATGTAAAAAGAAAAATATGAAATATTTTGAGACAATAACCAGTATAAATTGTAATTACCGATATTTAACCATAGTTTAAATAACGTACAATAGGTACCTATTTAGTAATTCCACGCTAATCAACATTTTAAAACCATTCATCATCATCAGCCTATATCTTTGTCCACTGCTGGACATAGGCCTCCTCCAATCGCGCCATTTTACATTGTCTTCGGCTTTTCTTTAAATAAACAGTGCTTTGATTCTAAAAATTATAAGTTAAAAGGAATATAAAACAGAGATTGGTTCAGTTACATAAGGCAAGGTTATCAAAACTTATAATGACGGTTAAAAGCCTAATTGACTTAAGCGACATTTTTTTTTTCGAAAAATTTTAACCAAGTTAAAAAAACATAGAAAAAAGTGCCGATTTTAAATATGTATGAAACTTGTCGCAAAAAAGTCAATTAGTCTTTCAACCGTGGATATATTATTTCTTTGTTCCCAAACTTGAACACAGGAGTACCAAAATTTAATAACATGAAGCAAGGTTATTAAAACTTATATCGACGGTTGAAAGTCTAATTGTCTTAACGACATTTTTTTTTAAATTTTAACTAGTTTCAAAAAACATAGAAGAAAGCTAGAATTTAAATATGTATGAAACTTGATGTTGCAAAAAAAAGTAGCTTAAGTCAATTAGCCTTTCAACATATTATTTCGTTGTCCCCAAATTTGAACACAGAAGTACCAAAACTTAATAACATGAGGCAAGGTTATCAAAACTTATATCGAAGATTGCATGCCTAATTGACTTAAGTGACATTTGTATTCGAAAAATTTTAACTAAGTTACAAAAACATAGAAAAAAGTGCATGAAACTTATCGCAAAAAGTGTCGCTTAAGTGAATTAGCCTGTCAACTGTCTATATATTATTTCTTTGTCCCTAAACTTAAACACAGGAGTACCAAAACTTAATAACATGAGGCAAGGTTATCAAAACTTATATCGAAGTGTGAAAACCTAATTGACTTAAACGACATTTTTTTTTTAATTTTACAACTAAAAACATAGAAAAAAACGTGTTGATTTTAGATATGTATGAAACTTGTCGCAAAAGCATGTCGCTAAGACAATTACCCTTTCAACCGTCGATATATTATTTCTTTGTCCCCAAACTTGAACACAGGAGTACCAAAACCAAATTACATGAAGCAAGGTTATCAAAACTTATATCGAAGGTTGAAAAGCTAATTGACTTAAGCGACATTTTTTTTCGAAAAATTTTAACTAGGTTATAAATACATAGAAAAAAATGCTGATTTTAAATATGTATGAAACTTGTCGCAAAATCATGTCGCTAAGACAATTAACCTTCAACCGTCGATATATTATTTCTTTGTCCCCAAACTTGAACACAGGAGTACCAAAACCAAATATCGACTGAAGAATACGGCGTGTTTTTAAAATTTCTACTTAATTATTTGTATGATAACGCCAATACAGATACTATCACGGATTTTTGTGATATCCTGTTTTCTAAAGGATATATCATAATGTTACCACAAGTACAATTAGTGAGGTAAGAATACATTACACTTAGTTAGCTTATATTTTGATTGAATGGTATAAATAATATGTAAATGTAAGCCAAAGTGGGTCTGCTTAATGGAAATATTATTATCAAAGCCGGCATAATAATGTCGAGAGCAAATTATCTCTCGTTAGATGACTCTCTGGACTCTACTCCACTTACCATCAGGCGCTGTGGAGGCACTTTCATGAAATATGTCCGTTGTTCGTATGTTCCGTGCACGTTTATGAAATATGTCTTTGGCATACCTTTTTGTAACTCTTATGGTTCTTATACCACGTTTTGTTCTGAATTCAACAAACATTGTCTAAAACATCTTAAGCTATCATAAAACATATAAAAAATTACAATAAATGTTAATATTTCAAAAAATTTAGATAAAAATAATACTCTAAGGGTAGACAGAAGGATAACCTCTCAAATAAGTACAGCTAGTATGGGATCCAGGGTGGGAAAGGACAGACAGAGCTTTGTCTTAAAGATTTCAAACCCTCCTGTCCCCAAGTATTTGAGTTCCTCCCTAATTGTATAAGTTCTGTATGAAGATATTAGCCCATTCCAAACAAAAATGCTGGTTCCACCATTATACAGCCTATAAAAAATACAATATTTGGTCCCAGAAATGACATATCAGTGCGCAAAGCAAGCACTCTCGTTCTCGGCGAGATGCTCAAAGTGCTCGCAAACAAATATTTGAGTACAGACAGCGCCGCGCAGACGGATGCGTGCAGCCACATACAGGTCAGTTTAGTTTCTAGTCTAGATTCGTTAACTGTTTCCGTGATACGAATTTGGTAGATAAATTTAGTTATGTATTCATTTTACTTACAAATATATTGTATAATTCCGTTCGTCAGCAATTATGCGACTTCAGTTTCTAAAGTTAAGAGATAATATTATATTGTTATTACTGATGGCGAATAAAACCATTAATAACAGGGGCTATTGATTTTTTAAAAATATAATATTAAAATATTTGCTAGTCCCTTAACAAAAAACTACCTATCGATTTATTTTTTGTTTATTTTAAACATCCAAATTCACGCCCTTTGGACAACTCTGCCATATCCCAAACCTTAAAGGAGATATAAAATATACTACTAGGTATTGTTCGCAGTTTCGCCCACAACGAAATTCCCTTAAACACTACACGATGCCAGCGCCATGATTCAAAAACACATTGTATCCCATGGGAGCAAATTACTGGCATAAAAGTAGCCTGTATGTTAATCCAGGAGCTGGTCTACCCATGTTCCAAATTTCATCTAAATTGGTCAAGTTATTCCTGCGCTTACTTCTAAATATTTCATAAACTTCGCATTTACAATATTAGTAAAATTTTGTTGTTAAGTTGCAACATTACCTATTTTAGATGGGTTTAGTGGAACTGCAGTATGGTATAGGGAAGCCTCAGTCTCTCGGAGCACAACTACAGAAGGGTCAACCCTACAGCTTGCTAATCTACGTCTACTTTTACTGCCAATCATCAGAGAAGTATCTTATTTTGCTATAGATTTTTTAGGGATAAATGATGGACTAAAATGTTGCAAGGTCCAAATTCCAATGGCAGTGTAAATAATAAGATAATTGGTCTATGGACTGGCAAGATCTGGGTTTAATTATCAATGCTAACACTGTATTGTTACTTTTTTGTATTATAATTTTCCCGTGATGGGATATACTATGGCTTGTCAGTAACATCTGTCACCAAGGTCTTGAGTCCTCAATACATCAACATCAAGGGACTATTAGATTAAAAATGGGATTTGAGAAGTATTTATTTTCCAAGTTTTATAATGTATTTTTTAACAACATCGATACATATGGTGGGGCTAGTATGTTTTATATCCGCCCAGATAACGACCACCGTACACAAGGTTAATACTCGCCATATTGGTCCACGTAAGTGTGTCGCGTTCCGGGATCAGCCTGTGTATATCCGGTTCCAACAGGCCGGTATTATTCTATCGACTGCCGAGAGGTAATCGTCTCTCGTCAGTCGACTCTACCTGGACCTCACTTACCATCAGGTACATTGGAGTCACTC
>NW_023592995.1:0-28397 GCF_014839805.1 Manduca sexta
CACCGATAAATATTTGTTATGCTTAATGACATTAGATAGCTCGTTACAGCAGAGACGTAGATAAGTGTTTTATGTTCCAGGATGCTAAAATTAAAGTTAATTCTTACACGAAGGGCCTCGCGCAGTTCCCAGGTGAGGACCTTTTTCTTATGTCGCCAACCTTTTTATCAACAAAGCAGCATCTTACTAATGCAAAACTGTTTGCTCCCACTTAGGATCACGTGCCAACTTACGTCACCACTGGTTGTAGAATTCACAAACATTTGGTTTTGGATACAGAGTATTCTGTGTCTGTTTATGGTTGAATGAACTGATTGATATCGAGTTATCCATGGTCAGAAAATACTAAATCAGGGACTTTGCATACCAAACATGTTCTTAAAATAACGTCTAACTAAATATTAACCCGTACCATAAATATATACAAACTGAATCAACATTAACAACAATTAATACATTCGATTTACTTTCGCAATTGTTCTCTTTATATAAATGAACCGTCGGAAGACATAAAGCAATCGCGCGGCAGCCCGAACCTCGGCAAATATTGAATTTTATCACGAATCACGAACAAACCAAGATTTCTTTGTAATAATTTGTAATGTAATGTTAGCCAATTTTTATTACAAGCACACAAATGTTTGGTTGGAACGGATATTTGAAATTAATTTCGACAGTGTGGTGGAATGGGCAATATGAAAGTAATGGGAAATTATAATAGACTATTTGCCCTTTTGTTTCTTATCCGATTAAATCCGGCGATGTTGTATCGTAACTAGGGTTGCCAAACGTACTATAATATGAATCCTTCCTAGCCGAATTTCGACCACGGCGGCCAATCTCAACGGAGATCAACCAGGTGCGCAGGATATATTGTAGTGCACAAGGGTGTGCGCAATACACAGGTGCACTCTCTGTTCCAACACTCTCATATTCCAGTGAGACGGCAATACGACATGACCGGAGAGAGATCAGGCGCAGGACCAACAGCTTCACGTACTTTCCAAGGCACGGAGATATCACACCGCCAACTTCCTGACTCCGAGCTGCGACTGAGTAATTTTTAAGATTGAAAAACCAGCCACAATTATTTTGGCCCGAGCCGATTCGAACCCAGGATCTCAGCGCGGTGGCAGTACTTGTACCATGTACAATTACAACTACGCCACCGAGGCAGTCACAAATATACTTATAGTGTTGTATCAAAGTTTAATATACTTATAGTATTGTACTATATTTTGGGTCTTCGTACTATACTGTTGAAGAAATATATAGTACGCAAAAATACTAAGTATTTCTAATACCTCAATCCAATAAACAATCCTTCATTTTAAAAATATATGAACGCTCTTTACAACTTTTGAGTGATGGGACAGCGTGTATCTAAACTTTTATAGAAATAAATCAGTAATCAATATATATTTTGTTTATTTTTGCTTTTTCCATAAAATACTATTTTTTATTGTACTATATTTTTATATCTTGTTTTGGAAAATACTATATTTCAACGAAGAATTGTTGGCAACCCTCATCGTAACTCGTATATATAGATAAGTAGATAGGTACTTACATATTTATTTACTTTGAAGGCAATTGTATAATTGTCCAGTTTAAACAAAAAATTAAATATATTTTAAGTAAATTCTATTTCACTATAAAGTTTTTAATTAATAGATATAATCTCGATCACGGTTAATAATATACATTTATTGATTAAAGTCTTACTACATAATTGTAAAGAAAGCAGTAAAGATGGTGATTATTGCAGTGATTACCTTATAAAATGCATAGAAAACGAACTAACATTGAGCCTAAAAACAAGAAATGGTACATCGGATTCCTTGTCGAACGCGCGATTCAATAAAAATCAGCGGAATAAACAATAAACTTTCAACAATGCACGCAAACGGGTACTTGAAGCAAATCGTATGTTAATACATAGAATACATCCAAACGTAGAAGCTGAAAGGCGACGTGAAATCGACAAAATCTTGGACGGAGATTGCCGAGTCGGCGCTCGCACAATACTCGGCGCAAACACAAACTGGATTCTGTTTGTCGTGTCAAATGAAACGTTTTAAATCAATCGAGACACAAACGCTCACCAGATTTACTGAGGAATTGTTTAAACGAGTTAACACGAGCGGTGCGGATACAGCACCACCGTATACAAACATTACGAGTGATATCATATGAAGAAATCTGTTATTGTATTAATTGTTCACAACTATACTGAAATCGTCATGTCTTTATTTGCACGGTGAATACAAGTACTATAATTAAACGCTTTCTCGAATCGTAAAAAAACAGTACTGGAAAGTAAGAATATTCGAAAGGCTTTTAAGCAGCAGACCGTCTTGTTAGGATGTCCCATCTTTGTGCAGCTTTACCGATGCCTCTTGGTGGTAGTTTTTCCGGTCTGTATCACCCTGATATCTGAAATTTGTGCCCGATACGGCGATAGGCTCGCCCCCTATCACATCATAGAATACACACGGCTGAAAGTGGGTGCACCCGTAGCGGATATTTTCGGAGATAAAAGCCGTAAGTGTGTGTGGTATTATAATCCTTATATTAAGCAGTGGATCTCCTGTAGCTGATGATTATTATTATAAGATGTTCGGTCTACATATCAGTCATCTCTACGATTAGTTGCAACACAGACTCCAACACCCATCACAGATGGCAGACGTATAAAAGTTATGCCCCAACTTGTACTGAACTCACAACTTGTGGAAACTCATTTGTTTCGTTTGAGCGCGATCGTCACGGCGGAAAACTTAAAAGATTAAGTATCGCCTTGATAAATGGGATTTCTTTAAAACTTGAAGAACTTCTTATGTGTGGCCGCGTCTTCCTATCTCCTCGTAATTGAGTGTCTCTGTGTATAGATTAAGCGGGAGATTAATTTGATTGGATGATACATTATACATGTCTAAATTCTCTTAAAAAAACTTTAGACTTTTTTATCTAAGGACGGAGTAAAGCTGTGATAACAAGTCTGTTTCTCAGTGCTGACGGCATGGCAGCCTTCGCAGTGCGTAGCCATAGGGCCGTTGTGATTGGCTAATATTGTTATATCTCAATAGTCTAATCTCTATCTCAAAAAATACAATTCGAATTGAAAACATTTTTTTTGTAGTCGGTTAAAAGAGCATAAATCCATGTCGATTGGTGTTAAAACAATTTGTTTAAATGTATAAGATCGACACGACTAGCGTACGCCCGTGTCGAGTCGTTGGTACAAACGTAATTTACGCGGGAACAGTAAATTGAATGACGCGACAAATTGACGATACGGGAACGACTTAAGAGCCGAAATAAATACGAGAATACTTGCGGCGCCTCCTCGCTACTTGTTAGCTATTCATTTTAACCGACTTCAAAATGGAGGTTCTCAATTCGACTGTGTTTTTTTTTGTTTGTTACGTGGTTACTCCGTCAAGTATGGATCGATTTTCAAAATTTTTTTTGTTCGAAAGGAGACACTTCTGAAGTGGTCCCATAGTCACCAAGTCAGGATCTGAAGATTGGATCCTGGAGAAATCGAGGATAACCCTAAAATTTTATAGGCCCACACATCGTTTTTCGCAAATTTTATGACCTTAAGTACTTGCGTATGGTGATGGAGGCACCGACTCCAAAATTGGTAACCAGTATATAGGTGATGTTAAATTATTTTTTGGTTTTTGAAGGCGGTCTAATTTTTTGTTAAAAAGTTTTTATTCGAGAGTTTGTGTCGGAGTCACAGTTTCTCAATAAAATCATTATTTGTGCACAATTCAATAGGTCACCTAGAATCATCTTGGTATTTGCACAACCATTCTTCGATAGATCTATCTAGATAGATCACAGTATCATAGAAGTCAGAAAAATTACCATATCTATGAGTGGTTGGTTTCAAGTATGCAAAAGCATGACTACCGTAACGTCTATTTCTGCTAAGCAACATTGTGTAAGGGCTATTGAGCTGGTCTAAAGGACAATAGGTAGTGAGGTAATTGATTGATATTACTATGAAATAATATCTAATGTCTCAAAGTTACGAATGCTGAGCTGTGTATTGTGCAAAATTCACAGTCATAATCATCAGCCACATAAAGTCTGCTGCTGCTGAAGATAAGGGTCCCCTAAATATTTCCAGACGGACCTGTCGAAAGCAGCCTGCATCCAACGTGTTCCTGCGACCTTTTATCAATTCGTTAAAATGCACAGCGCTTTATAATTATTCAGTCCGAGTTGCTACTGTTTATATGTACCGCGTGCTGGTGGTACTATATATATACATACTTAATATCCGCCCGGATAGCGACCACCGTACACAAGGTGTTAAAACCCGCCATAGTGGTCCACGTGTGTCGCGTTCCGGGATCAGCCTGTGTATATCCGGTTCCAACGGGTTGGCATAATTGTGTCGACTGTCGAGGGGTAATCATTTCATCAGTCGACATTCTATTGGACCCCACTCCACTTACCGTCAGGTGTAGCGGGTTCACCTTGCCAAAATATTTATCCAGTATAATATATTTATTACTGATTTATTATTGTCAGTTTGTTTAAAATTTACAATGTAACTACTGGTTATTGCTCGCTACTACGTTCACGTGAAAACTCTTTTCCGCTACAAAAGTCCCTACACTGTAGCAATAATACCATTACGCGACAGTACATGCTAGCGCCATCTATTGAAAAAACAGAGTAATGAATTATTTTTTCCCATTTCAACAAATTGAGTAGATTCTTATGTTTGATTTAGTTTATTATTTTATATGTAACAGAAAATGAAATAAAAAAGAGATTATTCTGCGAAATAATCATCAAAATTTGTTGAAAAATAAAGCAGTTATTCATATTTGAAATATTGTTGTGAGCAAAATTCTTTTCTCTCTTACGCATCGTTATAGCTGGTGGCACTGGGTGACGTCACATTTCAATATTATTGTAATTTGACAGCAAAAGCTTTATAACTTATTTATTATTGCGTGAATTATGAAAAATATTTTTCCGATAAATTTTTAATTAAATACATTATTGATAAATGTATTTAAAAAAATAATAACTACCTTATTACCGGGATAAAAGTATTATTTCATTATTATATTATTTCATTACCTGCAATTGAAGTGAAGCAATTGTCGGTTTTATGTAAGACTAGGAGTTGCTCGCGGCTTCTCTCACGTCAAGTCTTTTCACCTACAAAAGTTACTAAAACACAGTATCTACAACGCCATCTACGTAAAAAAAAATGATTAAAAATATTATTATTTGCCATGAGAGCAAAACACTGAGATCAAAAGCCTATGTGTTAAGCCAGGATAAGGTCTACCTATGTGCCAAATTTCATTAAAATCCATTTAGCTGTTTCTGTGCTTATTCCTTACAGATATGTCACAAAAATCTTGCATTTATAATAGTAAGAAGTAAGATAGTGTATAGTGTAATCCCACGTCCAATAACAGGTTTATTAAATTAAGTCTCTAAGCAAAACTGACGCCAGGTCGAACGCGACATGCCGAAACTATGAGATCCTTTTTTACTACGGAACCTTAAAAAAATCATAATATCGCGTAAAAGTTTTAAGACCAAAAATTTAATATTTTTTTAAGAAATAAAATAATTTATTTGAACCTGTAATATGTTATACATTATTTAAATTCCGTTAATATTAACTCCACCACCGGTTCGGAAAGCAGTTCTCACCACAGGAGAACGGACATGAAACTCCGGTATTGCTCTTTTCAACATCAGTTTAAGGCGATACCTCAAGGTCCATTTTCATACATTTTGTTTCGGCTTTAATCTGGGTAACTAAACAAGTATTGGCAAGTAAAGAATTTAAATTCACGTCTAGTTAGTGATTAGTTCTCGCAGTTGAAAGAAAATGTAAAAATAATTAATAATCATGGATATTTCTGCATTTAAAATTTCGTCATATTAAATTGTTGTATTACTTGTTTAGTTACCCAGATTAAAGGCGAAACAAAATGTATGAAAATGGACCTTGAGGTATCGCCTTAAGGTATAAACTACAGTATATGATATAGAGAAAGAAAATTACAATTGTTTTTATTTATTGCTATTCAGAGCAGTTAATTTATATCATGCTCGCAAAATCATACTAGTATTATAAATGCGAAATTTTGTGAGGATGGATGTATGTATGTTTGTTCCTCTTTCACGAAAATACTACTGAATGGATTTGAATAAAACTTTACAGTAATATTGGTTATACATCAGAGTAACACATAGACTACAATTTTAAATATTTTGTAATAATTTAGTCATAATATAACGAAACATATTATTAAGTAAGTCGGAAAAAAATTGCTATCTTAGCGTGCGCTGCCTAAACCGTTGGATGTAGACAAAGATGATGTACCGTAGGATTGTTTGTCTTAAATAGTTCTAAATAAAAATCCGCGACAGCATAATATATATTATATCTACCTTTTACGTGGAAGCCACTATGACCAAAATAATGAGCCATAAATATAATTAAATCGGATACTTTTTAGCGGGATTTTATCCCGGACAACTCCTTCACGCGGACCAAGCCGCAAGCAAAAGTTAGTAGGTAATGAATATTAAATTAAATTAGTAAAACTACTTACGGTTAACGTTGTTTTATGTAAACCCGCTATAGATGTACGAGTGCTCGAACAGCAGCCATTATTAAATCTATCCGATACTAATGCTACAATGGTATAATGAAATTCCGCGACGTCTCGCATTGAATACATAATGACTCGCGTCGCGACTCGCGTCACGTTTCATTCGCGATATATTTACATACCATACATTCATATTGCTATGTTTCCGACACGGCAAAATATAATTGATTCCGTTTTATATTGTATTTTTTCTTAAAGGATCTAATCATGATATGCACGCGTGAAGACTTAAAAACTATAGTACACACATCATCACGCATTTATCCCTGAAGGGGTATGCAGAGGCGCAACCAAGTCACCCACTTTTCGTCTAGTGTGTTTCGTCTCATAATGTGATAGGGGGCGAGCTTATCGCCATATCATAAATTCCAGACTCCAGGCTGATACTGAGCAGAAAAACCCAAATATTATTTTGCCCGACCCGGGATTCGAACTTAGGACCGCCGTACCGCGCATGCAGTACAACTACGCCACCGAGACAGTCTATAACTATCACACGAGAACTGCATATATGCCTATATTCAACATCTAGTCTCATACTAAGTATATTCGATGTGAACGGCCTCAGATGTATGCTTGTTTGAAAATCATTAGAAGTTAGAAAGCCTCGTTGGCGTAGTTGTTCACGGCACGACTGTTGCGCTGGGGCCTCGAGTTCAATCCCCGATTATTATTTTTTTATTTATTTTCCACATACAACTATTTTACAGGTAGTACAATAGTTATAATAATATTTTATTATTACTTACTTATAAGCGGCCGATGTGAATTCCGTCAAAGAGCATTAAAATATATCAATCTGATATTTTAATTTGGAGAAAATCCTATACTTTTATATTCTGACCAGGAAAATAATAATCTCGTGGCGAAAAATATATCTAATTTCTTTTATTGGAAACGATAACTTTAAAACAATAAAGCTGAAGTGGCGCCACATAACAGATGTTTTATTTTCTTGATCGGGTCATATTAAAGTAACATACTTTCTACAAGGTTAATCTATATATATAAAATGAATCCCTATTTCTCTCGGTCACGCCATCTCGCGGGAACGGCTGGACCGATTTCACTATATTTTTTGTTGTTTGTTATTGTCAGAAGAAGGTTCTTATGAAAGAAAAAAATTAAAAATTTGCGCGGAAAATTAAAAATTTAAGAAAACTTGACAATATTAATTTTACATAACTGTCAGTGGTTTGAAATAACTGTCAGCGATTGACAGAATGCGCGCTGCAAATTCATAGTTAAGACGGGACAACGGTTGTTGGGTCAGCTAGTATTTAATAATTATTAATGAAACTATATTAAATATGTATATTATTTTATTAAAGTAGGTACACAATATGTTTATGCGTATTATAATCGTAAATAAAAAAATACTAAACATATGGAATGTATAACAGAAAGAAAACATATAAAATATCTCCTTATTGGAGTTATAACAATGGATTTTAATTACTTTATAGCTTAAAAAACTTGGTATCAAAAGATTCATTTCAAAATGGAATAGAATGCTTAATAAATACAAAAAAGTAGTATTTAACAAGAGAATTACAAAAGAAATGATTTAAGAAAATTCAATAAATGTATGAAAAATATTTGAACATGATTTGCAAGAGCCCTTATCTCTAAATACAGTTAAAATTTACTTTGAGATTGTAAATTGCTTCAGCCGTCGAGTTACAAGACAAGGCACGGCAAAATGACCCCTCTGATGTTGGAGTGGAGTCCAATCGAATGTCGACTGACGAGAGATGATTATCCCTCGACAGTCGACACAATTTTGTCGGCCTGTTAAAACCGGATATACACAAGCTGATCCCGGAAGGAGATATAGTTACGTGGGCTATTGTGGCGGGTTTTAACACCTTGTATATGGTGGTCGATATCCGGGATATAAAATATATTCTACCACCAGCAAATGCCAATAGTTGCGCGACGAAATCTATTGTGCTTTAATAACCAGGGGCCTTATTCTCTATCCCGCACGTTATTTTAACAGTGCGTAACAAGCACGTAACACAACGCATCATGTTTAGGACTATAGAAATTTGACTTACAGAATACCATTCCACGCACATTTCTCGAAGATAACATGACACGGCCGCGTTACGCGTTTACACTACCATACAGAATAAGGGCCCAGAGATAAAATTGGTTTTGTGTTTATAACAAAATCAATTGTCCCTATTCACCCTCTTTCAGTAATCACGATAGCTTATTACAGGGAAGGCGAACCATTTGCACGCATGCCAGTGGTGGCACGTTACAAAATAATTCGGACATTCCCTGAGCTTCACTTCGCTTAACATGAGATGCAGTGAAGAAAGGTTGCCGGGCTTCGATAAAAAACAACAAGAACATATATGGGTCATTAAGAAGCTTAAAAGTGCCACTCGGATAGCTAAAACCGGTCCTGGTTGCAGGCCATTTTTTTAATAATAAATAATAATATCAGCCCTGTATTATATACTTGCCCACTGCTGAGCACGGGCCTCCTCTACTACTGAGAGGGATTAGGCCTTAGTCCACCACGCTGGCCCAGTGCGGATTGGTAGACTTCACACACCTTCGAAATTCCTATAGAGAACTTCTCAGATGTGCAGGTTTCCTCACGATGTTTCCCTTCACCGTTAAAGCAAGCGATAATTCACAATGAATTCACACATAAAACTTAGAAAAGTCAGAGGTGTGTGCCATTGGGTTTCGAACCTGCGGACATTCGTCTTGGCAGTCCGTTCCACACCCAACTAGGCTATCGCCGCTTTTTAACTAGGCTATCGCCGCTTTTTTTTAATAAATTCAAATAATTTATTTGCTAAATACAGTACATGTACATTTATAAGTGTTATATAAAAATTAAAAGTCTCGCCATATTCTGCCCTGAGTGTGCAATTTTTTTTAATAATTGCACGTTAACCAATAAATGTTTTCCATCCTTGACATATTACGATACAAACTACCAACAATAAGCATTCAATTAGCAAATATGGTTCCGAAACTCGTGTAGATCGCTCTTGTGTTAAACAGCTTGAAAGGGAAGCCACAGCCGCTGCCCGCGCCGATCGGCACGCCCGCCGCCCGCAACACTTTCAGAAGAGAGCGATCAGCTAACTCGGAACTAACAACCAGACTATTGCCATAAACTGTCGAAGCGACAGCATACGCGACATTCTCCCGGGTTTCATTCATGTGCTGAACATACAGCATACCCACGGGAGATTCAACACCAATCCACATATGATTTTTGCTCACTTCAAAAAAACCAGGTTTTTGCGTTTTGAGCACTGTTTGCAACCTTATGGCGAGTTGCTCGTTTGGTCTTTCGGAGCTTGCGAGGTACTTGCGCACCACCTCGAGAATCACTTCGCGACGCCTTTCTAAATCAAGTTTGCGCCACGCGGTCGCAATCGTCGTCAGGACCTCTTCTTTAAAACATATTATTATATCTTGGCCGCCCAACAGCGGGAGAGCATTGGAAATTTGCGCTGGCCCATTGAACACTGCGTAATTGTTGATCCAAACGCATGGAGTAGAGAGAGAGAAGGCTATCTCGTGCGCTTGCGCAGCGTCGCAGGACCACAGCGACACGAATGGGTTCGCCTTGTATTTAGACATGATCGAAAGTAGTTCTTTGGTGGTTCTGTAAGCGCTGACTAACACAGGGTGTAATTTGGGATGTTTGACGTCACGGCCCATGTAGTCCAATAAGAAAATCTTTCCACCGGCAACTTGCACGTCGGCGCTCGCCTGCTGCAGCTTTGGACAGAGTCGTTGCTCGTCCGAGCCGTTCACGTTGCACTTCCATTCAAGCGCTCTCTGGAACTCTTCGTACACGCTCTCCTGAATCAGGAGGGCCTTCAAACTCCACGGATACTGATAATAAAGAAAATAAACTTTCTCAATGAACACTGCATTTAAATCAATTCCTATATATATATACATACCGGGCACAAATAGCAGACGCCGAGCTGACACTAACAAAAACACAATATCACTTGCCCGACACGGGATTCGAACCCGAAACATTAGAATGGTAGTTGTACCGCGCACGCAATACAACTACTATTTTGGTAATAAAACTTCTTCAGAATTTTTTTATTTTAATTGTTAATTTGAAACTAAAATGCGTCACGATATATTTTGACAAAGGAACAGCGTTCAAACAGCCTTCATGCTTAATGTTGCATCCTTTTATTAATACGTGTTTGCGCATGCGTATTACAAAGCTCTAATATAAAGCAAGCGTGTTGTATTATCCGTGTAATTTGATTAATGCGAGTATTTTAATCTCACTAATAAATTGGCTTTTGTTGCTCTAGTACCGACCCCCAAATCAGTTTTTCTTTAATTACTATAATGTATAAACATCGGCCTGTTACAATTTTATTATACAGGTGTCCCAAAAAATAGTGTCAAGCGGAGCTCCAAAGATAGAGCACCCCTTGGGGTATCCGATTCACTACCATGTATGTTCCGCGATTTTCCATAGTCTCTTCATTCCTAAGGTTAATTAGTTTGTTAACTAAACAAAAATGACTGCAAGAAAGCTATGAGTTATACATTTGGCATATTTTTATGTGTAATTTAAGTTCAATTAAGAGACCGAATTACTTATCGAGTTTTTGATTCGGATACCCTAAGGGGTGCTCTATCTCCGAATCTCGGCTTGACACTATTTTTGGGACACCCTGTACATAAAGAATCTATCGTATATTTTCCGGAAGCTAGTATTTTTAATACTCACGTGTGTAGTTGAGGACACGAACGCGTGCACCGCCGAATCCAGATCCGCCGTCTCACTCACGATGCCTATACATCCTCCTTCCACACCTGTATCCAAATTAAATACTTATTAACAAACGTATGTCGCATTCGGTGACATAGTTTCTCTCGGTGGCGTAGTTGTTACATGCGCGGTACTACTTCAGCTCTGAGGTTTTAGGTTCAAATTTCTGGTCGGGTAAAGTGACTTCAATATACAGAGTCATTTTGTCGTCGCGTTACTAAATGAAACCGAGCCAAACCGAGAGAAAAAGCGAGCGATAATTAACACACACAACTCACGTAACTTGGAAACGTCCAAAATATGTGCGTTGGGTTATGAACCCACAAACTTTCGTCCCGAAACTCTGTTCTATTATATAATATCAGCCCTGTATTATATACTGTCCCACTGTTGGGTATGGGCTCCACTACTACTGAGAGGGATTAGGTTTTAGTCCACCACGCTGGCCTAGTGCAGACTGGTAGACTTCAGAAATCTTCGAAATTCCTATATAGAACTTCTCAGGTATGCAGGTTTCCTCACAATGTTTTCCTTCACCGTCAAAGCAAGCAATAATTCACAAAGAATACACACATATATTTTTTTTAGAAAAGTCACAGGTGTGTGGCCTTGGCTTTTGAACCTGTGGACATTCCTCTCGGCAGTCCGTTCCAAAACCAACTAGGTTATCGCCGCTACTCCCTTCTATTTACATCTGTTATATGCTCAGATTAGTGCAAGCTTGACTTGTCCGTACAAACTTTTATGAAAGGAATAAGTATACAAGGACATTTTGACATTGCGCTAAGAAATGAAACCACATACTCATCTTCACCTTTGCTGACATTGTGCTAAAATCTTCCATTAATAACAAATATTTTCACCAAAAATCCTGGATTTGGTTTTTTGATTCTTTGATCATTTTATAGTTTAATGCGAATATGGCGTGTGCGTGGTAGTATTTCTGACTGAAAGTATGATGTTGCCGCTGCGACGAATTATCTTAGAATAGTGGTAGTGGCATTAGGGCGCGTTAATTTAAAGTTACTTTTTATTATTTATGTTGTTCGAAACTTAGATTTTCTTATTTTATATCTACGGCTCAAGTAACTTATTGTAAAGTGTTATTTCCAAGTAGATAAGTATGTGGTTACATTTAGAAACGCAGTATCTAAATAACCCTGTATATAAAACTGGACTATTGCAACCCTAATACACTGACAAAAGGAGCCCTCATAAAGTAATTTTGCTGTCTGTCTGGCCAATACTTAAATAACAAAGCAACAACGAATTTACTATTACAAACTTATTATTTGCGTTTGGCGCAATAACCGTATCTAGGGATCGAACGGCAAAGTTAAGTTTGTCAAGTTAGATCTTATGTACTTAGATCACCTTACCAACAAGTTATTTCGGACTCGGTGCCTGAATCCAACTAGCACTAATCTATTTTATGTATAAAACATTATAAAATTAAATAAAAATATAAATAATACAGACCTGATATAGACGGTGTCTTCTCACTAAACGTCAATGTTACATATGGATGAAGCCTGCAAATAATACCTATTTATAAAACCATTGTTAAATTTAAATATTAAGTACGTTTAACTGAGAATAATAAGTGCATTTGCCATTTATTCATTTACTGACGGCAGGTAGGCACTAGACACCATGGCAATGTCTGTCTAGGATCAGAGGCGGCACTGCTATAGACTACTTTGTATCCCGGGAAAATATATATCACAGAAGTCTTTCACGCGGGCGGAGCCGCAGGCAAAAGCTAGTATAGAACATGTTACATAGAGCGGCCGCAGTCGGCATTGGACTCAGTCCCGCCCCGTCAGTTGTTTGACCAAAGCATGTCTGTTATATTTTTATTTTTTTTAACATACGAACCCCGCAGTCTACACCGCGGGAAAAGAGCGAATGGGACACTAGAATCCCACGGCTTAGCGAGAGCCGGGCCCTGGAGGAAAGATGTAGGGATAGTGTGGAAGAGACGAGGAAGGAAAGTAAACCCTTTTAGGATATGTGGAGGGGAGAAGGAAGGGAAATGTTCGCGAGTACCTCATAGGCCTCAATGTGTACTTACAACCATGAGGAATACACACTTAACTGACTAGGGCCGCGACGAATGTCCCCCGTGCATGGGCGTGCATTCAGTGTGGTAACCGAGCGCACAAGAATAGGGAACCGGACTCATTTTTGTTCTTTACTATTATCAAATATTTACACTGAATAAATTATAACACAAAAGGAATTATCAAAATCCGGTAAAAAATCAACAAGTTATGTCTTTGAATGTCAGTGGAAGGGGTAATTAACAAGAAACAGAAAAGAGACGAAATACCCACATGTGACGTCATCGGAAATTACGACGCGAGCAAAAGAAAGAGATGAAGCGATATCCCCACAACGCGCCCACTTCTGCACGTTACAATATTTGAAATACGAATTACTAGCCCATTTTTTAACCAATTTTTATGCAGTTTTCGCAGGAGTGCTTCTTTTTCGTATTATTAGCCATTACATATAGAATAATGAACAAAATCAAACATAGGCCGGTTCCCTATTGCAGAGGGTTCTGTTATATTTGGTTTTGTAGCCGTAGAAACAGTAGTACGTACCCAACTTGTGCGCATAGATCAAGGAACAGGGTGCAGACAGCGGCCATCCGCGGCGGCGCCACGAGGATCACTCGGCAGCCAGACCATAGAGACGAGACCGCTTCAGACAAGAGATACAGCCATGGTCTGTCCCATGTTATCGTTTTCAAAGTACTTATATTTGTGGCCATAGAGACTAAATACTTATCCATTAGTGAACTTATATGCAAACATTTATTAATAAACAATGGTAAGTCACAATTTCTAATATCCTCAATCGGATAATTTGTGCTTGCATGCTGCAACTGGCAGAACAGTTCGCCATTTTCCTCAATTTTTTTCGCCAATTGCCAGAGTGCGTCTCCAGGTGTCGTCCAATTTCGAGGTTCAACCGTGGCGGGATTTCTAACGAAATCACCATTTTTAAATGTACAATAAACCTTGTTTTTGCATTGATCCAAAATACAAGTAGTGGATTCATTAGCTTCAACAGGTTGTCCATTGTGAATGTAAGTAAATGTATTGTTCTTCTTTTTGAAATATTCCTGAAACAAAAAAGCAAATGTTGCAGTTGCTATTATATTTTTATGATAGTCAAATAAGTAAAAAGTGTATCATGGCTAAGAACTCTCTATAGAGAATACTTATAATTTTAGATAAATTTATATGATCGCTGGCTACGTAGTAGAAGAGAGTAAAAATGTTGGCAGAAAATAATAATATAAAAAACCATGATAAAATCCAAAAAATAGTTTTATTTAAATTTTGTAATTATACAAATGGAATGTTAATTGCCAAAGAGGACATGCAACAAATAACTGCAAGAAGAAATCATCAATTAATTTATCTATAATATATATAACAGAAATAGAACCTATAACCAATAGTTTAAAAATAATTCAGAAGCGCCACAAACAGTGTTTATTTTACTTCAACAGTGTATTATATATTATCAGTATTTTTTTATTTCTGGCTTTGACATCGGGCCTTAAAGTCTCATGACCTGCAGGTTAAACCTCATTAGATATGTATAGAAATAAAAAATTTGCTTTTCAAAATTGGACAACATGCATATAAATATATGGCAAACCCATTAATTAATTTTTTGGCAGTTATGTGTGATACAATGACTAGTGAGGGATGCAACAGTTCAATGGCTCCTAAGTAAACTTTTGTATCTGGAAAATTGCGACATTCACATTTTAGCGTTTCATTATCAAGGTACTGTTTACTACCAAACCCATTTAATTCGAAAGGTAATAAACTAAAAAACTTCATTAACAATCATTTACTAACTTATTTCTAATGGGTTTTGGTAGTAAGCAGTATCTTCATAATAAAACATAATATGTAATATAATATCAGCCCTGTTTTCTATACTGTCCCACTGCTGAGCACGGGCCTCCTCTACTACTGAAAGGGAATAGGACTTAGTCCACCACACTGGCCTAGTGCGGGTTGGTAGATTCCATACACCCTAGAAGAATCCTATAGAGAATTTCTCAGGTATGCAGGTGTGCAGGCAGCAAGCGATAATTCACAAAGAAAACACACATAATTATTTTAGAAAAGTCAGAGGTGTGTGCCCATAGGTTTAGGTCCTGCGGACATTTGTTTCAGCAGTCCGTTCCACAACCAACTAGGCTATTGCCACTTAAAAAAGTGAATATCGCTATTTTATTATTTCTCATTATCATTGACCACATGACATCCACTACTGAATATATTCTTCCCTTAACGATTTCAGAAGAACCGGTCAAAAACGGCCAGCATCTAGAGATTTCCTGTGACCTTTATCAAGTCAAAATTTGTCATCTTCGGCCAGCAGAATTTCATTCTACATTACTCATTTTGTACTACTGCATGACAAGACAAGCAAACTGCCTGTCTAATGGCAACCGCTGCAAGTCGCCACAACAACTTACCATCAACTTTAATTATTTATAGACTACAGACAAGATGAGTCAATAGTCCAAATTTGTAATTGTTTGTGCCCGGATAAAAAAATCGAGTTAGGACTTTGAACACATGTTTGATTCGTAGTTACTCAAGTGTTGTATAATTTAAATAAATGTTTTGTTAAATAGAATATTACTTACCTGGGCTAAAGTTATATCAACTTCCATTTTGTCAAACTTCAAGCTTGCGGAGTCAGACATTTTTAATTAATAATGTCGTAGCAATAACTGTTATCTTTATTACATATCACAAAAAGTTCAAATGTCATATATAAATTCAATATTTTATTTTGAATGTATTTTGTTGATAAAAGTTGACAATTTAGTATCAACATGACATTCAGTGTTGCCAGGGCCCTTGATTTTTTTTTTTTATAATTCGTCCTTAGAGGACAGGCTATAGTCTTACGACCATACTGCCTAGTCTTACGTATTTAAGTGTTCAACCAGGGCCCTTGAGTCGTAAGTTACGTTTGGTTTCCTGAAATGTTACATTTTTGCTGCAAAAGTTACATTATTGTTTTTTTTTAATTTACGCGTTTTTGGGCAAGCATTTTTGTAGCTGCGAAACCGCGGGGACTCGCGAAGTACGAAATGTGCACGCGCACACTCAAGCAAAATCAAGTTTTAATATATGCAAGATACGTTTCATTTTGTCATAGCGAGCGATCTCTGAGTGTGATATGGAGTGAAATACTTTTTAGACCCGCCAGTTTTAGGTGTGCTCAATTTGGATGCGTTGAATAGAAATGCGTTCGTAAACTGTTTACAATAAAAATGTTGTATTACAAATCTCGTTGTACTCAAAAGTTACGAAAATTACCTTAAATATAAAAATTACTTACATGTTACGCGAGGGGGTCAAAAGTAACGAAAAATGTAAGAAATGTAACCTTCTGGCAACACTGATGACATTAGACCAGTGTTGCCAGGGCACTTGATTTTTTTTCTTCGTCCTTAGAGGACAGGCTATAGTCTTACGACCATACTGCCTAGTCTTACGTATTCCTGGCAATGACTAAATATAAAGAGGACAGGCCTTTAGTTAAGTTAAATGACGTTAGTTAGAAGAGTTAAAATGATATGTGGATCTGGTTTGTTAAGCTTTGGACTCTTTTAGGCGTGATTTCTATACATTAAAATCATTATGTTTGTTTACACACGAGCTTAGGGATGGGTGGATTTGTTTAGAAATTATTGATATCGATATTTTAATGTAGTTCAAATATTAATTGAATAATAATATAAATTGAATAATGGAATTTGTATATTCGTATATTTAAATACTTAAACTTAGCTAGCAATTTAAATGAATAACTATTATATTTAATTATTATTAACTTTTTGACCAACGACTAGCAGAAAATAAATTTGCGACAAGGTCTATTAAAAAAAATATGTGAAAGATTTTTCCTTAAATAAGTCAATCATTTTGATACTTTTCGCAACAATGAACTTATCAATACCAAAGTAATATACTCTAAATCGATCTAGTAACGCCTTTACCATGCGATTCCAAATGAACCGTTACTATGTAAAATACCTACCTACAGAACATTAACAGTAAGTAATGATTACCTAACTTAATTTGTTTCAGGCGAATGCGCTCCGACCCTCGCTCCTTGGAAACCACCGAGTGAAGTCACCACAATAGAAACCTCACAACACCATCCTGACATACAAAGCCATTCCATATACGACATCAACGACATAGTGCATTTCGAAGACAACGACATTGTCATGAGAGACGCGAAGAATTACCAAGACCACAACAAACTAGAAAATTCAATTGATCCACTTGGCAGTTATGGTGCATCGAAAATAGACAGTGGATTAAATGTGGGCGATGACGACGAAAAGGCTGGGAAACGGGAAGACAAAGATGCTTGCGAATGTCAGCATGGCGGTGGGTGTGTGAATAAAGTGTGCTTATGCCCGCTGGGATACGCTGGGGACAAATGCGAAATAACGCTTGATTTGAAGGTTGGTACTTCTAACTGTAATAGATCAAAACTTAGTTGTTGCCGTAAAATAAAATTTCACTGCAGGTACCTCATCGCTGTTTTAAATCACGCGGGTAACATGTCGCGAAACGACACGGTCCTGGCTTTATCTTTAAGAATCAAGTCCAAGTTTTAAGTTGGGGAGTATCTATAGATAGCCCTGTTGTAGACATAGGTACCTACTTAATTATTTACATTCTACACTGTGAGTTATTATTAGCTGCAGCCGGCTGTATCGGACCAACCACTGTTACTGATGTAAAGTGATGGCTTCCTGCTGGGTTTTGTATGATGAAACATCTTAAAGCCCAAATAACCCTCCATCCTTCTTTAATTCCTATATCTTTCCTTTAGAGTATATCTGATGAATGCACCGCGGATGCACATAGTTTCGCAAGGTTCAAGCTGATTTCTGTTTGCGAAGGTTATCATACATGTTGAATTGGGTAACTA
This sequence comes from Manduca sexta, assembly GCF_014839805.1. Taxonomy (NCBI): domain Eukaryota; kingdom Metazoa; phylum Arthropoda; class Insecta; order Lepidoptera; family Sphingidae; genus Manduca; species Manduca sexta. Next base: position 18,463 of record NW_023592995.1, read on the forward strand.
AACAAGTATTGGCAAGTAAAGAATTTAAATTCACGTCTAGTTAGTGATTAGTTCTCGCAGTTGAAAGAAAAATGTAAAAATAATTAATAATCATGGATATTTCTGCCTTTAAAATTTCGTCATATTAAATGTCTTTAAGAAGCGAACTGAGTAGGTATCTGTCTTAGAGCGGCGCGTCGCGCTTCCCTTATCCTTTTAACATGAATTAAACATCAAATTCATTAAATCGATAGTTACTAAGTATCATTAGGTGAAGCTGGGGTGGTTTTGTTACTGTAAAGCAGTCGTATCACCATATATCTTAATATATTTTATAACCGCCTGGAAAGTAATCAATGTACACAAGGTGTTAAAACCCGCCATAGTGGCCCACGTTAGTGTGTCGCGTTCCGTTACAGCCTGTATATATCCAGTTGCAACAGGCCGGCATAATTGTGTCGACTGCCGAGGGGTAACCGTCTCTCGTCAGTCGAAATTTTAATGGATCTTACTCCACTTACAGTGTGGTCACTTTGCCATACCGTATACAGGATCATTATGACATTACGTTACTACATGAAACCACATAGTCATCTTCACCTTTGTTGACATTGTGCCAAAAAACATCCATTAATAATTAATATTTTAACGAAAAATTCTCGTTTTAGTTTACTGTTTTTTTTTATCATTTTGTAGTTTAATGCGAATATGGCGTGTGCGTGGGTACATTTCTGACTGAAAGTATGATGTTACCGCTGCAACGAATTATCTTAGTGTAGTACTAGTGGCATTAGAGCGTGTAAAATTAAAGTTTTTATTAATTTTGTTCGAAACTTACACTTTTTTATTTTATACCTAAGGCTCGAGAAATTTAATGTACAGTGTTATTTCCAAGTAGATAAGTATGTAGTTTGATTTAGTAACGCGATGTCAAAATGACCCTGTATAAAAAAAGTTGAAAGGCTTTCTCGTCTCATCAATAATTGGTACAAAAAATAATGGAAAAGTTTCTTCTGTAATTTGAAATCTACATTGTTACAGGTGCCGCGGTTCAACGGTTCATCGTATCTCCGTTTGCCCGGGCTGGGCAACTCGGCGCTGTTCTGGCTCGATGTGCAGGTAGGAAGTTCCACACACGAATGTAACATGAGTTTAATTTCCTACTAGTTAGTGTTGTTCGGCAACAAATTTGAAAGCGTCTACGCGTCGCTTAAGGGGCCGTTCAAGTATTACGTAACGCAATTTGGAAAGGAGGGGGGGTCTTGTAAAACATTACGATGCATTACAGGGGCGGTGGGGGGGGGGGGTTCTCGTACAAAGCGTTATGTAACATTTCTTTTTTTATTTTAAAACAATAACAAAGGTATTTTAATGATTTGCCGGTATATTGGGTAAAATAATTGTGAATATTAAAAAAAATTAACTTTAGAGTTACTTTTGGAGGAGGGACGGGGGCGTACAGGAAAACGTTACGACGCGTTACATGGAGGGGGGGGGGGGGGGGTAAAATTGCGTTACGTAATACTTGAACGGCCCCTAAGTTGCAGTTGATCAATGTTAGCAATTATATTTATTATATGTTGTTAATATTTAGGAATATACACATGCCATTATATTGATAAATTACTCTAGTTACCTTGTATGTAGACATATTTACCATAAAATTATTAATTATACATATATTATAGGTACATATAAACGCGAGTTATATAAAACACCCTTTTTACGTGCAAATTGCAAAACAAACAATAGGTATTTCAACATTTCACAAAATTCGGTAATCGGAATAAATAAACTTTATACTTCAGAAAAAAAACAACTTTGACACCGCTTCTTAAAAGCTTTTGGAGCACTCTTGCGTTAGCGGCACATTTTGATAAAGTTATGATAATAAATTAACATGGAGTCCGCCAGTGAACACGGTGAATTTTAAAACGTTGTAAAGTGCAGTTATGAGTCACGTGAAATATATTAACTAGTTGAAATATTAACTTGGGAATTTTGCAAGAGAAAGTTTAGCGGCGAATTACTTTTATTATGAGTAATGGTTGTTCTTGCTTTTTTTCAGGCAACGGTGATATGCTAGGCTAATATAGTTGAACTATTTCAAAACTGCATACCACTTTGTTATTGAAAGGCGTATTTTGGGTGAATTTCTGAAAATCATTAAAGTTAAACTATTTTTCGGATTTTATTGCGGTTTTTATATTTTAATTTTCTCCTAACGTTTCAAAGACTGCAGCCTTCGACCTCATGGGGAGACTGAGGTGTTGATCAAAGTCAAAGTTACAATATCTAGCGATATTTTAAAACTTTTTAAGTTTTTAACCTGTTGGTGGTTCGATCTACGCAGAAAGAGCTCACAGTGTATTGAAGTCTGGCAGCCGGTCTTTTAAAAAAATAAAATACAAAATCCGTGATAAAATCCGAAAATTAATTTAACTTTAATGTCTAACATTCGGATAAACATAAGGAATCATTGTCCGAAAATCCTTTTGCTGCTAATTTCGTGTGACGTTTTGATAAAATTGATCAACTATTATAATGATGTTTCAGATGACGCTAAAACCTACGAACGGGGATGGTCTATTGCTGTACAGTTCGGAGCACGCCAACGGTGAAGGCGACTTTTCTCGGTGCACCTTCGCGACTATTTCCTGGAGTTCGCCTTCGACCTTGGATCTGGAGTGGCCATCGTTAGGTATTCTTGACCTTCAGCCAAAGCATACAGTCCTGGAATCAGAATTTCACCGGTTAACAGAAAGCAATACAATTGCTCAGAAAATTATAGGTTACATTCTCTTTAACTATATTTTGGCTTCCTAGATGACATTAAAATCCATTTGAAGCGGATCTTCGCATATTTGAATAGTCAAGTTTTAAAGTAAAAATACAAACTTTATATACGTATTCTATACTTGTTTGTCTTGAAAGTAAAAATAATAGGATATTTTGATTGGAAGTTAGAAGTTTTTTTTTTGATCGTATAAAAACTAAAATATATTTTCCGGTCAGGTCGTCGCATCAATTGCGCCCGAATACGTGGTACAGCGTGTCGGTAAGCAGGTGGGATCGGCGCGCGACGTTGCGCGTGCGCACGCAGCAGGCTGGAGGTGGCGGTGACGCTGGCGGCGCGTGGTGGTGGTCGCGCACGTGGTCCCGCGGCGCGGCGCGGTCGCTGTCGCTGCGCCAGCCCGTGCTGCTGGGCGGCGCGCCGCGCCCGCTGCCGCCGCGCCTCGCGCTACACTCCTCCTTCAGCGGCTGCATCGGACAGGTATACGGCCCACATAAACGCTAAGGAAATATAGATTCTACAACCTAGTAAAATCTCTATAAATGTCAGAATTATCGCCGTAAAAAAAATGGTAGCTATCTGTATTATGTCTATTGTCATTTCGAAAAGACTGTAATGGTAAGTCTGATTTATGTTGACTTTTTGTGTATTTTCCTCTTCTCCCACTAAACTGTTGAAAACTAATTTAAACCCTAGTCCATATAACAGAAGCTGCAGTCACAGCTAGTAATAACATAATATGACTGTCAGTTGGTGATAAATGACGAGGAGCTGTCGGTGGTGTCGTCGGCGCTGGGCGGCCTCAACGTGGACAACTGCGCCGAGCCCGCCAACCACTCCTGCGAGTATGTACCGCTCTTAACTACCATCACTTAGCCGATTCTTGATCGCGATCCCAAGCATAATCCAATCAAAACAAGTAATTTGTAAGCATGTTAAAACTTTATTCTGATTAGTCCATTTGGGATTGGAATACTTTTTTGAAGTCAGCGGTTACATATAACATGCTCTATGCCTGCTCACTGGGATGTTTGTTACAATGACTTTTCATTATGTCATACCATGGTGATTCACTGAGCGAGCGAGTCGGTTCCTGTCAGCGAAGACCATTCGCTCTCGTTTGCTCGCACACAGGCACACCAGGGTAATGAGCGCAGTGCAATGCCTCGAAGATTATGTGGTGGTGCGACTGTTCATGGGCAGTCATGACGTTTGTGATCAGACGTAACTTCTCGTCATCAAGTTCTATGAATGACCATGTTTTGCTTATCTATTTCCCTTTGATAGCTACCCAATTGTGTTCATTTTTCTGTATTTGGTGTATACACTAAAGTGTATCATTCATTCATTCAATTTGTAAATTTTTCAGCGGCAACTTGTGCAAAGAGAGCATCCAACCATTCCCGGAATATGCGCAAAATTTAACTGAAAACGACGTCCATCACTCGATAGTAGCGAAAAAGGGTATAAAAAGTAAATACCACAAGAAAATGAAGAAGCATGCGCACGCGCACACACGCACCGAGAGAAAGAAATTTAAGTACCAACATCACAACGAAGTGAATGCGAGAGGCACAGACAGTCCGCACGGACGGACGTACATGCAAATGAAGTACGCCAACACGAACGAGATCAATTGGGGCGATACCAACACTTACCCCAGCTTCAGCGGGACTGACAGCTTCATACACATTGACGACGATGAGACTGTCAAAAGGTAATTTTATGTAGATTGATATTGGGCTGCATGTTACAGTTACCTTAGCTTAGAATTAAAAAAGAGAGAATATTTTGGCAGGAATTTGGATTGTGTCGAATTGTATTGTTATTTAGTGTTTACTCTATTTTGGAATTGTGTTCTTTTTGTAAAGAGAGTTGAGATATTATGTTACTTTATAAAAAGGAGAGAATCTTTGATTATCTTAAAATATATCTTACGATCGAAAAGTCGGTCTCTTAACCAATCACAAACATCAAAATTAAACGACATAGAAGTACGAGTCGCGTTATTTGGAACATCCCATAGGAATTGATAGTTCTTGCGCTATATAATATACATAGTGTACGTACTAGTCTGAAGTTAGCTTTAGAGTCTGATGTGTAGCGACGGCGGCGATAATAAACATCTGTGTCAGGTTGGTGAGCTACTCGCTGGACATCAACATCCGTTTCCGCAGCGTGTCGCCGCACGGGCTGGTGGTGTGGAGCGGCCGCTCGGCGCGCGCGCCGCCCAACGACTTCCTCTCGCTCGCCGTCGAGCGCGGCGTGCTCGTGTTCAGGTACACCGCCGTACTCACACGTGTTGCGTTCCATTCAGCCGGAGTTTTACGTCAATGGCGAAGTTTTTTTCCTTTTTAATACACACACACACACACACAACATCACGCATTTTATCCCCGAAGGTATGCAGAAGCGCAACCATGGCACCCACTTTTCGCCAAGTGTGTTCCGTCCCATGATGTGATAGGGGGCGAGCCTATCGCCATATCGGGCACAAATTCCAGACTCCGGGCTGATACTGTGCAGAAAAACCCAAATATCACTTTACCCACTTTATTCGAACCCAGGACCTCAGAGCGCTGCCGTACCGCGCATGCAGTACAACTACGCCACCGAGGCAGTCTTTTTAATCGGGCACGGCAAAGGGATTGCATTGCACCTGATGGTAAACGAGATACCATCCAAATAACAACAGTCTATGTACATTACAGTACATTCGACATAATGCCGGCCTACTCAGATGCTTCTACACGCTACGACGGAAGAACCCAGGATTATATGAAGAAGGGAACACGTGTCCAGGCAAACTATTCCAAAGCCTGATGATGACAGGGCAATATAAAAAAAGTTGGCAAACCTACGAGCTTTGGGCCGTGATGGTTTTAATCATCAAGCTGTCGCTTCGTATGCCAGCACCCGTGGTTCTACTGAGGAAAGGAGTCTAATCATTACTGGTCATTCGACAATCTATCTACACCCTACTCCAAGTACCATCAGGTGTTGTGGGGTCCTGCGACCATATATCCCAAAACCTTATATATACAGTTTTTTCGAAGCCAATATGTTTAACATCTTCCAGAATGTATAAAACATTATTTCAACATACCAAAATGTTTCCAGATACGACCTGGGTAGCGGCGAGGTAGTGATCATCGCGAACCACACGCGAGTAGACGACGGGCTGTGGCACCGCGCCCGCGCCACCAGGTACTAACGACAAGCAGCACTTATACATAATTATATTTTATATAAATATAGTCGTACCTAAAGCCTGTAACGTAGCGTTTTTAACAAACTGAGTGTGTCAAATTTACCGGCCCTATGTTCCGGAGAGCAAAAAATGGGGCCCTAATTAAAAATACGACTCCCTCTCCGCCTTTACTACTGTATGAAACGACTAACATAAACACGACAGTTCCCATTTTTTTAACCGACTTCAAAAAAAGGAGGAGGTTATCAATCCGACGCGAATTTTTTTTTTTTTGTTTTTACGATTTTATTTTAAACATATAACCGCCCCCCTAAATGTGCCTCAAATGTCCTACCTCTCCAACCCTAGGGGTATAAGCAATTCTACAAAGAAATTTGAAAGTATGTGAAGTCTGCCAAATCATAAGCCAGCGTGTAGGACTAAGGCCTAAACTCTCAATAGTACAGAAGCCCCGTGCCCAGCAGTGGTAAAATTATGGATATTGTATTCACAAACGTTGAAATTGTTTGTCCATGTGTTCAGGAACCGTCAGGCGGGCGTGCTGGAGGTGGACGGACTCGGCTCCGTCGGCAAGGTCTCGCCTGGCAAGCACAAGCAGCTCAACACAGAGAACGGACTGTACATTGGTAAGGCGATTTTTATACGGCCGAATTAACCCCAACTGCCCCTGATGTCCCCTCTGAGGGGATTCTTGTGCACTCGGTCTCCACACTGAATGCACGCCCATGCACGGGGGGATATTTGTCGCGGCCCTAGTCACACAGTTAAGTGTGTATACCTCATGGTTACCAATTCACATTGAGGCCTATGAGCGCTCGCGAATGTTTCCTGACCTCCCTTCCTTCCATCCTAAAAGGGTTCCTTCTGCTTCCTCCATTTATATTTCAATTCCCCAGATATCCCCTTCCAACTTTCCTCCAGAGTTCTTCAGTCGCCAAGCCAGCGGATTACAGTATCCCATTCGCGGGTTTCTCCCGGTGCTGATGGCGGGTCCGATACCCAAGAAAAATCTGCACCTGATGGTAAATGGAGTAGTATCCAAACCAACATATTAACTGATGGTGTCCATGGCAAGTCATACGAATTATAGTGAGTCTTCTGTACTTACAATAATTTAATGTTCAGCGTTGTTCTTGTTAAAATATTAATTATAATCGTATAAGCGTTTTGTTGTACCTTCACCGAAAGATTAGGTATAATCAATTTATAAATAAATGACGAGAGATGATTAGTCCTTACCAGTCGACACAATTATGCCGGCCAGTTCAAAACCGGATATAGACAGGCTCACCCCGGAATGCAACACACGTCGGTCATTACCGTGTGTTTTACACCTCGCACGGTGGTCGTTATCTGCGCGGATACAAATATAAGAGTAAGGGACATAGGTAACATATCCCATTATTCCAGGCGGTCTGCCATCAATAGAGCTCACCACGATGGGTAAGTACAAGAGCGGGCTGGTGGGATGCGTGTCGCAGATATCGCTGAGCGGCGACTTCGACATCCCCCTGTCGCTGTCCAAGCTGCCCCACACCATCACCAACAACGTCGGCCGCTGCACGCCCTGAACAACAAATGAACCGCGCCCGTTCATTCAAACCCATCGCTACTGCGTTACATTCAAATGTATCGCAATCCGCTCGGTCACTAAAATGAACCGCCGAGCGGTAACAGTTCATGCGTATCGTCAAGCGCGGCTCGATACAAATGAACGTTAGATGTGTTTCCCTGTTTGTTTATTAATAAGTTTATACTTAATTTATTGTTTTCGTGTTTCAAGTTTTTGGTAATACATGTCGTGTGTTCCCAAAAATTTGTGATGAACATAATAGTTAAGTTGTGAGTGAGTCCGTACAAACATATCAGACGCGTCAGGTGACTGGCGACGGAGGGCGGCCGCCATCTCTACACACTCGCAATTTCGAGGTTTAGCGACGACCAGGCGGGAGATGTCAATGAACAATGTTTTCTAGTCAAATTAATATATAAACGGTACAATGTTTCAATGTATAGTGCAACGGTTACTCAACTTTTTCTATACTAATAGAATTTCTACTGACGAGGGGTGATTAACTGTCGACCCCAAAATTATGCTGGCCTTGGCACCGGATATACACAGGCTGATCCCAGAACGGGACACACTTACGGGGACGACTGAGGCGGGTTTTAACACCTTGTGTACGGTGTACCACCAGGAAACTATAAAGTAATACCAATTTCAAATGATATTAAGCATAAGCAAATACCACAAAAGTTATATAACTTTTGTGTTTGTTTACTCAACAATTTCCCGAATAATTCACTCGAAATCTGTCATACCTCCATTTTAAAAATCCACTTTATAACCAATGTCTTTTCCGCTTCTTTTACAAAAAAAATGTCCTGTTATATTTATAATGTAAACACCAGAGTTCATTGATATCCCGCGCCGGGTCCATTAAATATTCTAGTCAATTTAGCATAAGAGGAACTGAAGTAATACTCGATTGTATGTTTTTTCTGTTGATCTGTCTCCTGTACAATGGTGTAACGTTTCAAAGTGCTTTACTATCTAGTAGATACGAGAGGATACCTATTTGTAATGTTAAACTATAGACGTACGTGTGTTTTGCACATAATGACTATATCGGTTCTGTTTTACTTTAAATGTGTATACGCAGTGGCCATGTTGTGGACTTTCGCATTCGCTTTTGCGTCAGGTTAGAATACATTTGCGAAAATGTTAAATTGTTTATGTTTCGAATGTCTTACTTTTGAATTTTAAATATAGAACAAAAGAAATAATAATGTTAATTTATAAATTCTCAAATTGTTGACATTCCAATTTTAAATATTTAAAATGAATTCGTTTTCGCATACGCACTCGCACCCGTCCGCAACGTGGGCACAGCTCGGCGAACACGAATTGTTACGTGAACGTGTTTTATATGATAGCGGTGTAAGTACACGACACATAGCGTTTGTATACAGTGAGGTTTTACGATGCGCTACTCCAGCCACTGGCGCGAGTAGCGCTAGCGTTTGATACTACGAGCTTTTGTAACAGCGCCATCTGTGAAACGTGGTCGGAATTACATATAATATGTTGATAGAATAGTTGGAGGAAAAGGGCTTTTGTTTCTAATTTAATAATTACAGAAATTGTTAGTTATAATTCAAAAAAATATCTGATTCAGATATTAATTAACAAGTTAGTGCAATTATAGTTAATCATAACAAAATATTAACGATTATGCAAAGAATTTGGAAACCATTAAATATAAATATGTTAAAATTGACAAACATTGACCATATTTGTATTATTAATCCTAAACAAAGAAAGACATAGTAAACTACGAAGGTAGATATCGAATAGGTTTCATATTTAAAAGTTCTCGCCACGTTTCATAGATGGCGCTATTTTGATAAATTTAAAATTCCGAACGCCATTTTGCTTTGCTTATCCTTAACGAATAGCACCCTTTAGTATAATGTCATAGAGTATATAATATATCGAGTAGTTATTTGAAAATGCGCTTTCTATGTTATCAACACACGATTCGAGTGTTTATTGAACAGAAAATAGAATTGATAGACCTATATTGATCATATTACCTCTCCTGACATGTTCTATAAACTTGTATTTGTCAAAGGGCCATATTCCGTCTACGGGGGCTAATTCGTCTCTTTTAAATATCAGGCATTCTAAGCGAAAGACGGCTTTCATAGCCGTGTGGGGCAATAGGGGGTTTTTGACCCTTTTATCTATACGGCTATGAAAGCTATTCTTCGATTAGATTTCCCGTAATTCCAAAAAGACGGATTTGCCCGGTAGATGGAATATCTCCCCTGAGTTATTTATCTATGTATAAAGTTTACGATTGTGTACTATAACATATTGTCCGATTGCAATATACTGAAACTGGACCAGTTGTAAATAAGTTTATTTGACATGCTTCATAACTTACT